>NC_089220.1:71670187-71970187 GCF_963924675.1 Phocoena phocoena | reverse complement strand
CATGTCTATCAGCCTGTATCACCCCATTCTTCCTGTTAAGAAACCCAGGGAGGAATACCAGATGGTACAGAACCTCAGGGCAGTCAATGAAGCCACCGAGGATGTATAGCCAGTAGTAGCTAATCCCTACACCAGGCTGGCCATTCTACTGTCCACCAGGACCTGGTATTCTCTATTAGATTTAAAAGATGCCTTCTTCTGTACTCCATTAGCCCCAGAGTCACAGGAAAGTTTTGCTTTTGAGTGGCAGGACCCAAACATGCAACAAAAACAACAATACTGCTGAACAGTCCTGCTCCAAGGGTTCAAAAATTCCCCCACCATCTTTGGGGAAACTTTAGCTACAGACCTAAAAGATCTACATTTGGAGGAGGGAACCTAGAATGGAGACAACATTCTGATTGCCAGCCCTAACTAAAGAGACCTCTGATAGAAATACTAACCACCCTCAACCACCTAGTCAATACAGCATACAAGGGTATCCAAGAAAAAGGTCCAAATAGCACAAACTAGGGGGACCCACCAAGGCTTCGTTCTCACGGGTCAGAGAAGCCTATTCCAGGAAAGGAAAGAAGCTTTTTGCAACATTTTCCCTCCTAAAACTAGAAGACAGTTTAGGGGTTTCCCGGGGATGGGTAGGTTTTGCCATCTGGATCCCTAACTATGGTCTAATAGCTAGGCCTCTGTATGAAAAGTTGAAAGGAAAGAATGATACTCCTTTTGAATGGTATTCAGAATGAGAAGGGGCCTTTCAAGAATTGAAAAAGCAATGACTTTAGACCCCTGTCCTGGCCCTCCCAGATTTAGCTAAACCCTTTGACCTTTACATTCATGAGAGAAGGGGAATCGCCCTTGGGGTATTAGCTCAAAAACTGGGACCCTTTACTGGAGCGGTTGCTTATTTCTCTAAACAATAACATCAAAACGCTAAGGGGTGGCTACCTTGCCTATGGGCAGTAGCAGCTCCTACAACACTGTGTAAGGAGTCTGAAAAGTTAACCATTGGTCAGCCAATCACTGTAGAGACTCCATACCAGGTTCAGGTTTTAGTAAGTTCTAAGGGAACATAGTGGCTATACCCGTGAAGGTCGATTCAAGTTCAGGCTATGCTTTTAGACAACCCAGTGGCTACCATAAAAACCTGTCACACACTAAATCCTGTCACCCTGCTACCCACAGAAACAGAACCCCTGGTGCATCATTGTATAGAAACTATAGACACTATCTATTCCTGTCACCCCAGCCCAGGAAGTCAGCCTCTCCCAAACACCGAAGAGGAATGGTTCACATATGGAAGCAGCTTTATGAGAGAGCGAAAAGAGTTAGAGGGATACCAGTGACCTCCCAGACCCAAGTCATGGAAGTTAGAAACCTACCCCCGGGGAATTCTGCACTAAAGGTGGAGTTGATAGCCCTCACCTGAGCCTTGGAGCTCAGGCCAGGGAGGATCTTAAATGTCTACACAGATTCCTGTTACACATATGCCATCCTACACGTACATGGGGCTATTTAGAGGGAAAGAGGTATACTTACTGCAAAAAATAAACAGGTGAAACATGGCCTAAGCATATTGAAGTTCTTAGAAGCAGTTCAGCTTCCAAGAAAGGTGGCAGTGATTCTTTGTAGGGGTCACCGAAAAGGGGATGCGGAGGTAATAAAGGGAAACGACAAGGCAGACGCAACAGCCAAAAGGGTGGCCTCAGAACTGGTAACTTGGAAACTACCCTTCATACCTCAAAGGCAGATCCATCCAATTATTCCTCCATTTACATAAAGGAAGAATTAAACAAAGCCTGAAAATGGAGTTTCATAGACATCTAGGAGGCCATGTGTGGCTAGTTAATGAACGTGGGTGATACTACTTTCCCCAAACTGTGGCTTGTCAAGCCATCAGGGAGGCCCATCAAGGAACTCACTACAGGACGGAAGCCCTATGTAACTGGTTGGTTGAGGTCATGGTAACTCCTGGAATGAAAGGTATAATCGGTCGAACAATTGAGACATGCCTCATCTGTACAATGAACACCCCCAACACCACACCACCCCTCCCTCCCAGCGGGCCCCAGACAAGGCCCATTCAGACCAGAGGGACATATCCTGGAGAAGATTAGCAGATCGATTTCACTGTCATGCCAAGTGTACTGGGCAATTTCAGGTATCTCTTGATGCTGGTAGACACGTTTTTCTGGGTGGATAGAAGCATTCCCTGCTAGAACTGAAATGGCAGTTGCAGTGGCTAAGGCATTACTCAAAGAAATAATCCCCAGGTTTGGGCTCCCAGGATTTCTACAAAGTCATAATGGTCCAGCATTTGTGTCACAAGTGACAAAGGGGTTAACAGGTGCCCTGGGCATAAAATGGACCAGGCACTCAGCCTGAAGACCCCAACCGACAGGGAAAGTAGAGAGATCCAGTCAGACCTTGAAACGGGCCTTAGTCAGGCTATGTCAGGGAACTCAAGAAAATTGGATTAAGTTGCTTCTGATTGCCCTGCTTCTGCGGTGGTTAGCTCCAAGGGGTAAGTTAAAGTTAAAAGCATTTGAACTCATGTATGGTAGATCCAGTCACAAACCTGAGAGAAGGAACACCTTAGCTCCCTTGAAATACGACAACTCAAGCATGCCCTCCAGGTAGGGCGATAATGGTAACTGCCACACCCACACACCTGGCCCTCCACCCCTTCTCGTCTGGACACCAGGTGGACCTGAAAACCTGGAAAAGCAGCAGCCCACAAGGTCATTTCACTCCTGAGTGGAGTGGGCCCGACTTGCTGATTCTAACCACACATTCTGCCCTGAAGCTGCAGGGATCACCCTGTGGGCACATCACACTTGAATGAAGAGGGCCCCTGAGCCCCAACCTCCGGAGAGACAACCTGAGGCAATGGACCCCTTGACTACTCTGTGAACCTCTCTCCGACCTGAAGCTTATCTTTCAAAAAAACAATAAAAGTGTGACCAGGGATATTCAGTCATGGCATTGAGCCTCACCATCAGGGCACACTTGTGCCTACAGGCAAGAGACCTAGACACTTTGATTTTTAGGAAAACTTTGACATGTGACAATGATTCCCTTGCTAATATTGGGGCCATGTATCTTAAACTGTCTGGCGTCCTTTGTCTCCAAAAGGTTACACAAATGGTGGTTGCTCAGGGATAGGAACCATCAGGGCGGGGACCTGGTCACAATCCAACAGATGTAAAGGCAGTTGGGGAGAAGCTCTGTTCCTCCACCCGGGTTATGACAACACCCCATATCAGCAGAAAGTAGTTACAGAAGACGAGAGGAATGAGGAGAAGGACAAAAGACAGAGGAGGGACTTGTCGCTGGCAAAGCCCATTCACAATTCCTGGGGAATAAAATTAGAATCTGGGTAACGAACCAAAGTCTAACTTTTTTCTTTTCCTTTGTGCTTCATCTGGTGAGACTTGCTCATAGGGAACTGCAGGCAGAGGCCTTGCACCCGGCTCTTCAGACCGGCGTTCCTCCTGTGAAATGGCTGTGCTTGGTACCTTGGTCTGGGGGTCTGTGAGAGAAGTGCTGTGTGCCCCCGACACCTCAATTCAAGATGGCGGTGGCAGGCGCTGGGATCTAGAGCTGTGAACGGCACGCCTGTGCAAACCCGTGAGAACCCTAGCCCCTCCCTGCCGACAAGGACCCTGTAAAGCAGCCTGGCAGGCCCGGGGGTCTTTTGGGGAAAGCATGTACTCTAGAGCATGATCTCGCATCCCTCCATTCTCTGGTCAAAGAATAAAACTTTCCTTTTGCTTCCGAACGAAACTCGGTCTCCTTCTATTGGCACAAGTGACACCAGGCAGAGGGACAAACCTGGGAGGGTCGGTAAACAATAGTATCTCCACTTTTCAACTGAAAAAAGTTAAGGCTCCGACAAGTTAAATAAATTGCCCAAGTCCACAGAGCTAGCAAACAGCAGAATCCAGGTCTCTTAGACTGCAAAATCTTTTCTTAACTGTCATGCTGTATAGCCAGCACACCAGGGAAAGGAAGTGACAAAGTGCTCACACTTCCCATTCCTGTGGCATGACCAACATTAGTCCCTAAGCTATTTCCTTCTGAGTCCGGCAAAGTAACATAATCACTGGCTACACATTTTTCCAGGCATTTACTTCCAGTAGATAGGAAGTGGCACTTGAGATGAACCTTTCAGTGTCTGCTCTTAGCTGGTGTCTTTTCCAGAACATCAAGAATCATTGATAGAAGAATTCATTGAGAATTAATCATATGTTTCATTTCATTGTTATTTAACTATTTCTGTTGTAGGATACATCTTATCTTTCAACAGCTTTTAACTTCCACGGGGACAGAAACACAGTGTCTTTTTATTTTTTTTAATTTTATTTATTTATTTTTGGCTGCGTTGGGTCTTCATTGCTGTGTGTGGCCTTTCTCTAGTTGTGGCTCACGGGCTGTAGAGCGCAGGCTCAGTAGTTGTGGTGCACGGGCTTAGTTGCTCCGCGCCATGTGGGATCTTCCTGGGCCAGGGATCGAACCCGTGTCCCCTGCATTGGCAGGCAGATTCTTAACCACTGCGCCACCAGGGAAGTCCCACAATGCCTTTTATAAACTCCATTTTACTTAACATTATTGACACGGATCGTGTGTGCTTAGTAAGCACTGCGCAGGAAGACTGTGCATAAATGAATGAATGCTCTCAGGCTGTTTTCATAGTGTAAGGAATGTCTGAAGGAAAGCTTTCCTTCCTGTGACCCAAGTCTCCAACGTCTGAGTTGGGGAATCAGATTTTTTTTCCTGTCCTCTGAGCATTAAAAATGTGTGGAGGGATATTGTTTAGGGTTTTTAAAGAGAAGAGAAAGAAGACTTTGTCTTCTAACCAGTTAGATGTCAAATAACAAATGAAAACTGATTGTCATTAAACAACCCTCGGAAAGTCTCCACTGATAATGCAGAGAGAAGCCTTTCCTGCCACCCCCTCCTCCCCCACAGCAGACTGGATTAAATCCCCCTTCCTGGTTCTCCCATGCTCCCCAGTAAATACTGAGCATCTCCATCGCCTTGTTTATCTTTGCACCACCCCCAGCATCTAGGAGTATCTGACACACAGAACTCTTCAATAAATATTTGTTGCACAAACGGATATATATTGCTGTAAGTTCAGGGGCTTGGGGTATGGGCCGGGAAAATAGGCCTCCCACTTGATTATTAACGCTGTGGATTCCCTAATAATAAAAAAAGCACTTTCCTTTCTACAGTAAGAGATAAAAGTTAAATAAAGAGATTTCTGTCAGGGGCAACATTTTGTGGGGACACAGTTACACAAACATAAATGACTCAAACTCTTGCTAGAAATGAGAAGGAGGAAGATATAGGGGGCACTAGAAATGTGGAACGAGGTACTCTGGAAGTAGGGGATATTTATTGAATTAGTGGGGTGGAGACCCTGGAGATTATAAGAATACCTCACAGTTATTAGGCTCTTGCTGTGTGTCAGCATTATTCTAATCAATGTTTCATGGATTAACTTTCCATAGCTTTATGGATATTATAATCCCCACTTTAGAGATGATGAGTCTGAAGCAGGAAAGACTGAACAATGTATCCAAAATCACAAAACTAGGAAGTCTTCGAGTCAGGTTTCAAATCCAAGTAACCTGCCTCCAGCCCATGCCCTTGACCTCTGTGCTCTCCTCCCTCCGTAGAAAGTAAGCTTTTGCCTGTTTCGGCATTCTGCCTAGAGCCAGCCCTTAAATGATTCCATCTGATAAATTCAAGGTTTCTATTCCTAATATAATACGAAGGCAAGATCTACTTACAATTGTTCTCTTACGGGTGTTCCTAATTATTCTATTTGTGTTTACCTGGAATGCCTGAGGGATTTAATAAAGGTATTCCAATACATGTGCACGATCCTGAAGAAATCAATAGATGGAATAAAAATGAAGTGAGATATAAGCAGACTTTCTGTATTGAAATCATATCATTCACTGGAGACTGTATCATTCTGCTTCTGTGGGGAAATAAGCTGCCCCGTGCTTCTGTTTCAGAAAGCAGCAGTCCTAGCCTAGAAAGCTGTACTAATCAACTAGTAGCTGCAAGCTATATTACTGAACTTTGTGTTACAAGTGATGGTGGATGCAATGCCGACACACCATGGTTTTCATCTGATGATCCCAATCCACTTAGAGTATGAGGGTTGCTCTCAACCTTTACTATCTTAAATACCACTAAGAGGTTGAATCATCACAGGGAGGGCAAATGGAATGCATGCAACGGGTCATATAATGGGATGGTTGTTTTGTTATATAATATAACAATCATTCCAAATAAAAAAATGCTTGGTGTCTCCCTAAGGAGCATATTTATGCTGGAGCGTCTATGTGGGCTGGGGTCACTGCAAGACAGTAGAACAGGCAACTGTGTATGGGATCTATCTATGGAATATTATTTAAGGCCTTTTACCCTACTGCAAGAAACTCTCTCCCTGAAACATGTATACATTTATGCTGTCAACAAGAATTCATTGAGTACTTGTTATGGATCAGACATTTGTAGTCGAGGTACAGAGTTGTGTTTGAGCTAATGCATAATTATGATAATGTGTGATGGGATCTGTAATAGGAGATGCCATCTGTCCCAGGAACTCAGCATGGCATATGAGGTCTTTACCTTCTGGGTGCAGCTAGCTTCATCTCTCTACTCTTCTCCCAATTCAACTTAGTTCTAGCCACGGTGGAAATCCGGAATTGCCATTACAGGGCACTGTTTTCCACAGTAGCATGGTGTCTACAAGCTATTACCTTCTGCTTTAAATGACAGTCCCCATCTTCTCTGCCTGGTGAACGCATACTCATCCTTTAAGGTTTAGTTCAAATGCAACCTCCTTGTTGAAATCTTCCCTTATTTCTGCATCTTTTTCTCTTTCTTCCATCCTTCAGTAAACCTTTCATTCTTTAAGCTCGAAAGCATTTTGTTCTTACCTCTCTTATGGCATTTATTATTTGACATCATATCATAGCAATTTATGGACATTTTGGTTTTTACTCCTATTGGTTTGTAAACTCTTTAGGTCAGGGATCATGTATTTCTTCCCCTCTAACACTTATTATTGGAAATTGCATGTTGTTAAAAATGCTTTTTGATTAACACAGGGAATTAATGAAAAATAAATATCATTTGCTTAGGAGCTATTGTGAAATTTACATATGTAACATCGTTTAATTTTCAGAATAATCCTGCAAGATAAATATCATCATTTTACAAACGAGGAAACTAAATGGGTTAAATGAGTTGCTCAAAGCCACACAGATCAGAAATGGTGAACTGATCTGGTTTGAATGGTCATCTTCTATTTACCATCCTACAAAACATAAATTAAACTGGTTGTGTAGCTGCACACAGGGTCTCTTCATTTTATGTCCTTGCTACTCAAAATGTGACTGACAGATCAGCACCACTGGCATTACCTGGATGCTTGTAAGAAATGCAAAACCCTAGGTCCAACATACACCTATGAAATCAGAACTTGCATTATTAGCGCTATCCCCAAATTATTCTTATGGGCATTAAAGATTAAGAAGCACCGATTTCTTAAAAAAAAAAAAAAAAAAAGGTCATGAATAAGCTAGGGGCAAGATGGGAATAAAAGCGCAAACCTACTAGAGAATGGACTTGAGGACACGGGGAGGGGGAAGCGTAAGCTGGGACAAAGTGAGAGAGTGGCATGGACATATATACACTACCAAATGTAAAATAGATAGCTAGTGGGAAGCAGCCTCATAGCACAGGGAGATCAGCTTGGTGCTTTGTGACCAGCTAGAAGGGTGGGAGAGGGAGGGTGGGAGGGAGGGAGATGCAAGAGGGAAGAGATATGGGGATATATGTATAACTGATTCACTTTGTTATAAAGCAGAAACTAACACACCATTGTAAAGCAATTAGACTCCAATAAAAATGTTAAAAAAAAAAAAAAAGCAGCACCGATTACCTGCAGTTTATCCTAGGTTCACCATGGTTCCTGGCTTTTTCAAAACTTCCTAGTTTATACAGCTTATCGCAGACAAATAGAAGATTGATGCTCATTATGACATTCAACCGATAAGCAGATGAAAGCCTGCAATTACCGATTTGGGCATATCCATCCTAGAAGAATAGTAGAACCTTCCCTAATTTTCTGACATCCTTCTTTCCTTGTTTCTCCACCTCCTTCAATCATTCTTTGAGAGAAGAGGGCTGGTTAAAACTTTCACTTATTCACAAATGTGAAAATATTTTGAGTGCTTCTCATTAGGATCCTTATATTGTAAGGAATAAAGTACTACTCAAGTTAGCAACAAAGAAGGGCAGCTTAGGAACACATCTGGAATGGATTAAGTAGTGGGCTCTCAGATATCTAAGTACATGCTCTGTAATAGATTTGGTCCTCATGGAGGTGCTTCTGCACTCTATGTCCTTTAAAGATCTCAGGGGCAGGAGTTTGGGGGTCTTCTTCTCCTAGTGATTTACCACTAATGAAGTTTAGCTACCCAATCTCATCTCTCCTCATCACTAAAGTTACCCTTGTCTGTTCCTCTGTTATTTCCTCTTTTGACTGGAAAGTACTTTTTTCCTTTTCCCACTCAAGTTCTAAAGACTGAGAGTATAATTGGCTAATCTCATGAAATCAAGCCGTCCACCTGGGCAGATCCCTAGGTAGCGTATTAGTATATGAAAACATTTCCTGGGTCAAATGTCTTGTTCTGGTTCCATTCTCCATGGCTTGGGGTATAGAATTGTTTCTTCCATAAGTAACCTTTGAATTTCTGCAGAAATTTGAGAAGGCCGGTTTCCCTTAGAAAGGGGTATGAATAGGCAGCTCTGTTAAGCAGGTCTAGAGAAAAAAGGAAATAAATAAGTTAACTTTTCCCAACTCAGGGGTGAAGAGCTTGCTAGCTTGTTATATACTCAGTAGATGTGACTAATTGCTATATTCTGCATTCTTCTGCAAATCATGGTATTACGGTAAGAGAGAAAACAAGGAGTCCATTGGCTCATTGACTTAATTTTTTAAGCAGATATTTATTGAGCACCTACTACTGGTCAGATATTCTGTAATCTGAGAGTTGCAGGGATGCATAGAATATAGCTGATGTCTTCAGGATGGTTACAATTTAGTGGTCACAACTATATAAGGAAATGCTCCCAAAATTCACGTTAGTTAAAAACATAAGTGGATAGCCCACGGGCCAAAGATGCAGCTTTTGTGTATATTCTCCTCTTGCTCAATTTCTCTCAGAATGAATTTATCTGTGGGAAACTAAAATTAATTTGCTGCTAAGATCATCGTCTTCACTTATCCAAGCAATACGGAAAGAAGTCTGAATGGGTAAACCTAGCTTATAGCTGAATGACTTTTTTGAAAAATTGAAGGACTAAGAGTTGAACTACAGTTACCCGGTACTATTGTAGGGTCTGTCATAAGTGCTAAGTCTAGGACATTGTGTTATCTTCGGGCAAGGAGGGGACATAATAAATTTTAAAATGAGGGCACCGTGTTCTGTCAGATCTCTGCAAGTGTCCAATTTATGCACTGTTTGAAGCATGGTTTTATCTGTAATTAATACTGGACTATCTTATTCTGACAAAGTCAGAAGACAACTATAATGCAGCAAATTGAGAGAGATAAAATATGGGATTGTTGGTGTACATCACGGAACTCAACTCTTACCTTGCTCAAAGAACCAGCTCTCAAAGTGTTATCACACACTCATGGTAGTAGTTCTCTGTTTCTAAGTAGAGTGACTTAGATGGGGCTGTTCTACTCATTCAAAATCTATTTTCTAGCATGGCTAGAACTTGGTGAAGGTTGAACTACGTGAATATTAAAGATTATTATGCTGATTATACCCTTATTATCATATTATTATGCCGCACACATTTTCAGGGAAGGTATTAAAAGCACTCTGAAAAAAGAGCAAGTGGGAGAACTGGGTAACAGGTGGGAGGAAATGTCTAGAAAGATCTTTTCTAAGATTCTCCTAGGTGTCCCCTATCTTGGAGGAGAACTGAGCATATACTAGATATATAGCAAAGAGTTGTTCTTATTTTTGCTTTCTCTTTCATCCAGTTGATTAGGAACAATTAACAGCACAGAACATGCTCCATGGAGCTCTGGAGAGAACATAAGGAAAGCACTAGAGTCAGCTCTTGACTTCTTTTCTGAACATTGGAATTGTCACTCTTTTTTTTTTTTTTCTCTCTTCTATCTGGTGGGTGGCTTTGTAAGGAAGAATTTGGGGCCTCATGGCACCTCAACAGTGATGAGAAATTTTTGTACTCGATAGCTAGTTTGTAGTTTGTTCTTCCTTTCAAAGAAATCTTATGCAACATTTCTACTGCTATATCAGCAGTAGCTGGCATATCTGTAGCAAATTCTCTCAACATGCTTACCACTTTCTGGGTCCAATACAAATGGCAATCCATTTTGGCAGATGGACCCAGAAAATGAAAGCTTCTTTGGGAAATAGACTTAATAGAACTAATTTAGATCTCGTGGAGGAAACTGGAGCAAAAGCCACTGGTGCAAAATAAATATTTCGTTTGGTTTGTTTTCATCAGGTAGGTTTTACTTTGATCCACACTTGTTCAGGATGTTTCTCTTTTGTTTATGTTACTCTAAATATTACATATCATGAAATATAGAAACAATTAAACATAAACTTCCAAAATGGTCACCAAACTAGCAGTGGATTTTAGAAGTGGGAAGGGGTAAGAGTGGGAGACTTTTGCAACTGTCCAGAATCTCCTTTAGGCCATCGAATGCCCCTCATAGACATACAATCTTACTGTTAAAACAGTAGAACCACAATTCCTTGCTCTCTGTCTTGATCAGATTGCCACCTACGATCACTACAAAATAGAAATTTTGCAAGTACCACTGTTGCTCTTCCATCAACATTAGCTGGAACTCTATTAAGAGTCAACTGTCATAAATATGCTCCCGAGAGTTTGCTATCCTTAGCTCTCTTGCTCAGGACAAAAGAAAAAAATAATAAGATCTCTGAAAAGTTCCTATAGTTCAGGGACTTGGTCAAAGATGTTTCTCTCTGTTTTTTTAGCCAAATATGAGAAAAGTAATCATCAGTAGCCAGAAGAATCTCCAGATTCAGGGATGTTGTTATAATCGGGTCAGTTGAGCCTTCTTTCAGCTCATTCCACGTCACAAAGCTGTCATTAGACCTATGCTTTCTTCGGAGCAGGTACGTTCAAATACCACCAGGTTGCAAGCCTGGGGCTGCCAAAGGTAAACTAGTGTCAGTGAGCATATCATGTTGCAGAAACATCGTAATAATTGTATAGACAGCAAAGGATTGCATTTCACTACCATGCAGCATCCAATACATAAGGCAAATGCAAACTAGCTATTGTCACCTACCAGGACTGGGAACCTGAAAGTAAAGACTCCTAAGCTGTTCATTACAGGCTTAAATGAGCCCATTAGACTTACATTAGACTTAAGAGAAAAGAGAAAAAAGTGCTACTGAATTGTCAGGGATGTAAAATTTCCTAATGCAAGAGAAAGATCACTACAGATTCAAAAGCTGAGCCTTACTGTATTATTTCCATCTTATTTTCAATTTGGAAAATTCATAAGGCCAATATGGGTATTGCTTTTATGAACTTGTTAAAAGAGATGACAGAAGAAATATCTTAGCATCATTTCCATATTGTCTTTTTTTTTTTTTTTCTCCCTGCTAGGAGTACTGCTGAGACAAAATGGGATTTAGGAGAAACTTGTTTGTTTCTGGTGTATCTGGTGCTGATCAAAAAGAATCAAACAGAAAAGAAATCCATGGTAAAATTTTGAAACTTGATTTTTATCAGAAGTTTATTTTGATTTTATTATGTTTGATGCTAGTGAGGGATTAGACAGACATGAAAGGTTTTGAGTATAGATTTTTAGAACTGAGTGATGAGCAAAACTGACAATTCATATTCTTATCAAATCCTTTCGAGTCTTACAAAATAGAAGTTTTCTTGAATTTTCTGACATCTTCACATCTCACCCTGCCCCAAACTCGGAGGCTCTGTGAAACAGAAAATTTGAAAACTACCAGCAAGAAAAAATTTTCAGCAGCAGAGACAGAGCTTTTCTTTGCTAGTTTCAGGTCAAAATACAAACTCCAATCAAGAGAAAGTTATCTATGTCGTCTGGGAACTGGTTGAATTTTTGCGTAGCCAGGTGATCCCAGGAGATCTTCTAGATGATTACTTTTCGTTTATAAAAACATTATAAAGCAAAGGAACAACTAAATAATCTTTATGTCTTCTGCACACGGGTCATGGCAGTCTTCTAAGCTCTTTTGACTTGCTTTGGCAGAATGAAACCTTTTCAGTTCAAGGATGCTTTCTTCTTCATCATGTCATCGTGTGGCTATCATTACCACTATTATGACTACCACAGTTATCTAAATATTTAATAAGTGTACATCTTATTAGCTCCATCAGGCAGTGGCAGCATGAAAGACCTCCACCTCATTAGGCAGGGTAAGTTATCAGAGTTAATCAACAGCCGAGGCCTGTGGTTTGTTCCTATTCCTATTGAATCAGCTCCACGGACGCCCCGTGATTCGGGAAGATAGCTTCCGATTCAGAGAGCTCCAAGGATATTATGGCTTCCGGGAACTGGGCAAGCACTCTTTCACGAAATTCTACGCTCCTTCTCGAATGCACTCCATCTCTTCCAGATACGATCTCAGAAAACAACTGAACAGTATGTGAGTTGGAGTCATGAGGCAAATAGTGGGGGAAATTATATGGAGTAACCAACGGGATTGTTTCTTGGACTGTACCGTCTGGTAGGGGACTATAGCTTTGACCATATTCTCAATGCTAAGAACAGGTCTAAAGGGTGTTAACACCACTGAGATTAAGTTTCTGACCTACCTTTCGAATGCATTACACTATTTAGAGCACTATTTGGAACACTACAGGAGAAATGTATGAGGAAAGAAGGCCGAAGGGGTACTGGCTTTAATTTTAATTTCTTCTGAATTAGATTGCATTCTAAAATCCCAAGTGTACACATTAGTCTACAAAGAGGCAAATAATTATGAAAGTGCTCCAGTCACCACTGTGTATGGCCAGACTGCTTGTTAGAAGCAAGGATAGGCGACGGTGCAGAGTGGCAAGAACATTTTGTCCTGCATTAAGCCCTGCTTCTCTCAGAGGCTGTGTGTCAGATGCCTGGTACCCTGGTTCTTTGAGCGGGTGAGCCAATTAGCACATTTCCTAGTCTGGAACTGTGGTTGCTGTGTATGTGATCTGCATACTGATTCAGCTGGGATTTGACCTTCTGGGAGGAGAAAAACAAGAATCCCAGGTGAGAGAGAACATTGGCCTAGATTTTCCTATCTCCTCTCCCCTGTTCTTTATTTCCAAGCATACCCACCTAGTAGTTTTTTCTGGCTAATTCAGAGACTGGAAAGCAGTCTATTTCAGTTGAAAATTGAGACCAATGTATAGGATAAAAACTATTAAAAATCATAATTTTTACTTCCTCTGCAAATGTCAAAAATGAAAAGCAGGTAGCTGCTTGTAACAGTGACACTATTGGCCCACATGAGGGCAGTACTAGGTAGTCAAAAGCCTCCAGGAGCTTCCAGGGTATGCGAAGAATCTGGCAGGAGCAGAACTTTGAATGCATAAAGCAGAATCAGGTTAGTTTTTCACAAGCACAAGATTCCTTAAAGCCAATCATTATACCGTCCTAAATGTTCCTGCTGAAGGAATTAGGAAGGAAGGATGTCTACCAAATTTCCGGCTCCTGCATAATCACTTGCCAGGAGATGCTAGAGAAAGTTTTGACCGATTATTCCATTTAACGCTACTTTTAACATACACAATACGAGACAAACAGAACATTTCTTATCACATTATCAAATGCTATTCTACATTCGCTTGGAACGGCAAAGGTATTGATATATCTTAGGTATAGATTTTAAGTTTCTTATTGTCTGATATGATTAGTTGTTTTCTGATAAATTTTCAAATAAAGCATTTCTAGGGAAGATGGAAATGTAAGTGTACATTCATTGCTAGTGGAATGTTACCAGTAGATTTAGTGCATGGGGGTTATTGGTGGTTTAATGATATTGAACAAGTCTCCTTCAGATAGGTCTCTTTATGTTAAACAGTTACATAAACAAACATTGGTGTAATTATGCATTCATGTGATCTGAAGAGTTTTCAGTGTTGGGAGAGGAAACCTTTTCTACCAAGACCCTTGAGATACGTGGTTTTGGTTATCTGTTAGGCACACTTTAGAAGTTTAAGCAAAGAAACACTTTGTAGATGGTGATGTCCCATTCCAATCTCCAGAAAGCAAACTTGGAATTAGCTGATGAGCTCCTGATCATGTGAAAGCGGTGGCCAGTGACTATAACCGGCCTGGGGCACAGCATTATGACGCAAGCTAGACAACTCTCCAGAGAGGGCTCAGCAGGCTCCCCGGTGATAGTCTGCACCGACCAGAAGAGAAGAATACCTGCCTTCGATGTCATTAACACTGGCTCTTGAAGTCCTTCTCCCTCTACGAACCTCCTTCTTTTCCTTTCCTAGTCTCTGATCTTTGGGACAAAATTAAACACTGAATTCTCTCCATCTTCTTCCTTAACTTTATCTCCCATTCTGCTGATACACATACCAGAACATTCATTTGCACCGATGGAAACTGTTTATCCCTGAGGGGATCATTTGGTACGTAAATGGCTATGGATCCTGTGCCTTGCCGGAGCAATAAGATTACTGGAGAAAATTCAGTGTTTGCCTTTACATTCGTTTTCAAAACCTCAGTACAAAGGTTATTTCTCCTATCAAATGGCTACTTAGAATAAGGTATATTAAGACACACATCTTTTTGCTTGCTTTAAAAATGGTACCTTGGACTAGCGTGATGGGAACTGTCTTCCCGTTCCATGAATGTTTTAAACATGGGAGAAAGTATCTGCTTTGCCTCAGTCTGGGATTTGGCAAATACAATTTCTCTGATTGATTTTTCTATTCTAGTTTAGAAAATGACTAAAATGGCTATGAATCTGAACCTTGCCATACATTACCTTAGCGTCGTCTGGCAAGTTGTGATAAGCCAGTGTTATGTAAAACTGGCTGGGCCTACCCTAACCCTTCTGGAAGTCAGTACACAAGCTCCATTAACACTTAAGCACTATTATACAATCGCTTTGCCTGTGTGGCTATACTATTTTAATGAAGTGAATTGCATAGAGGGAAGTGAATTGCATAGAAGATGTAGTGATAAACAACAGATTAATCTTCTTAATAACTTGGGACTTTGGCTTGCTGGATTTTAATTGTCCCCTCTTCTAAAATACTAAGTAGAATCTATAACATGGTAAAATGGTTTCCTATTGCTTTTGGGGTAGAGAAGATAGGATTAAGTTTAACCTATCTCTATTCACTTGTCAGGTCCCTTAGGGCACCCACATTAAAGCATGGTCTCCTTTGTGCTTTCCGCTCTGGCAGCACCAGACTCCCACCTCTTCCAACCCCACTTACTTCCTCTTTCTAGTTCTAACTTGATCATTAGCAAGAGAGAGGAATGAATAAAAAGAGAAAAACAAAAAGTAATTAATTCACTGAAGTGCAGCTGCAAATGAATTTTTGAAATAAATTATTAATTTTCTCTTTAATATTTCTGCATTGATACTGCTCTGTATCTGGGGATTGGGAGCGACAGCCTCGTTGCTTCACAGCAACAGTGCCCTGGGTAGAGACAGCAGCACCTCACAGTAACCACAGGGTCTGTGCTAACACGATATTTCTCCCGTTCATCATCAGCACCATGCTTTTAGCCAGCAGCATTTTAAACACGCGTGGGTTTTAACGTCTACGGTAGGTAGAGCAGGCGTGAAGGATGGGAACAGTTGCAATAAAAGAGGTCGAATGCCTTATCCTCTGGTGTCAGCTTCCTAAAATACTGAAACCAAGACAAAAGCTTAACATGTATGATGATTCTTAAGAAAAAAGGTGGCAGCACAAATCTGAAATCTTTTTGCTTATGTAGGAGGGAGAAAAAAAAATGCTGGATTGTGAAGGGGACGTTAGAGTAGGGAGGTCTGGGTGTCAAAGGCACGGAAAAGAGTTACAACTCTTTGTACTTCCTGACCAAGCCTGGGCAGCGATCTGGGACTGGTGGGAGGGAAACAGCACAGGACTACCTCCACCGAACTCCACATCTTCAGTCGGCTCTAAACCCAGATTACAGAATGCACCTTTTATCACTCCCTTTGCTCAAATCAAATGTTATCAGGAAATCTGCTTTTCTTGACCTCTGCCGCATGTGGATGGAATGTAAACCTAAGCATTATAGGGAAAAACTATTTTTAGTAACAGAAAGCAACAGTACTGCTTCTGTGTTCAAAGATGTTGGCTCCAAATGGCAGAGGAATGATTGTTTCCACTTAAAGTGATTGATATGTCTACACACACTTGAGAGATAGAATTTCGTTACCTATTCTTTCTGTGGGGACTGACTGAATACAGTTTCAAAGGAAAGAGGGAGCACATTTGTATAACAGAGTACCATTTTCTTCCGCGAAATGGAGAAAAAAAAAACCCCCAAAAACCCAATATATAAAGGGAGAAACTGTGGATGTTAAATATATTGAAAGAGTGAAGAAATTACTACTACAGAAGAATATTCAATACCTATAGTAATTAGGCTTTTAGCTTTCTGTTCAATGACAGTGAAATATTTCTATTGGTTCACTTGCAGAAGTATTTATTTTTAAATTACCTATAATGATTAAGCACAGAAAAAAATAAGGATTACAAAAGGCAGCCTAACAAAATTCAATTTATTCCATAATAATACTTAAGAATTAGTGCTTTCATTTGCTGTGGATTTGAAGACTTGGAAACTCAAGTTTCCCAATACCTTGCAGACAATTTCAGAAGAGAAAATTAAGAAATCCAAACTCTAATTTGGGGTCAAACATAGGGGAAAACAACTTAATGAGCTCCTAAAAATGTAATGTTCTTTTATAAAATGAGAAATCCTTCTGCAACCTAAAAATCTGTTTTCTCTCAAATATTTTTCTCTAATGCTGTTTGATTACCTCCTAAAGCCATTATTTCCAGCAGAGTCACAGGAATCCTCAGCTGTGTAGGCGGTCCCAGTAAATTTAGCAGCCAAGCCACATTTTGACATGTTAAGAATAGGCGTACATAAATCTTCTCCAGCTTCTGCTGAGAAGATTAAATCTTTCTTTTCAAGAATTTGCTAAATTTCTGGAAATGCTGTAATATAACAAATGACTTGTAGACAAGCCTGAAGAAAGAGTAGAAGATAATGGAATCCCTTTGTTCAAGAACCAAAGCAGAAGCTAAGGGAAAATTCTGGACATTCCACTTTAGCTAGCAGAAAAGAGAGAGGGGCTGGGGCAAATGAAATCAATCTGCTTGCAGTAGCTCTTGGACATGAGCAGGGGCCTGTCAAAACCTTCAAAGAAGCCCCTCTGTTGTTAAGAGGGGTTTCTGTTTTCAGGACCAATCTCTTCAGAACAGAGATGTCATAAATAAGGTTTCAATTAAAAGAGACCCTCAAGAATCTGAATTTCATTGTTCTTCCTTACACATAGTCAAGGGGGGAGGATCCAGGATCATTAACTCTGTCTCCCAAATCTACTTCAAATATATTTCTTAACCTTCCTCTGAATTGGAAGGGCTCATTTTATTGAGCAATACAGAGAGAAGGCTTCATCTACTTAATATGTATCTCTGTCAGTTTGGGATACTTAAGAAAGTGCCATAGACTGGTGGCTTATTACCAACAGAATTATATTTTCCTCAGTGCTGGAGGCTGGCAGCCTGAGATTAGGGTGCCAACATGATAGGGCTCTGATAAGAGCCTTCTTCTGATGTGCACACTTCCCATTGTATCCTCACAGGGTGGAAAGAGGCTAGAGAGCTCTCCAGGGTCTCTTTTATTAGGGCACTAATCCCATTCATGAGGGTTTCACCCTCATGACCAAATCACCTCCCAAAGGCCCCACCTCACAGTACCATCCCACTGAAGGTTAGAATTTTAACATATGAATTTTGAGAGGACAGAAACATTCAGTCCATAACAATGTGAGTATGAGAAACCTAGACTGTCTAGCATAAGCAAATGAGGAATTTGTTGACAGAATACTGGGCAGATAAGAGAACTGAAGAGGGCTTCCCTGGTGGTGCAGTGGTTAAGAATCTGCCTGCCAATGCAGGGGACACAGGTTCAAGCCCTGGTGCAGGAAGATTCCACATGCCATGGAGCAACTAAACCCATGCGCCACAACTACTGAGCCTGCGCTCTAGAGCCTGTAAGCCACAGCTGCTGAGCCCGCATGTCACAACTACTGAAGCCTGTGCACCTAGAACCCGTGCTCCACAACAGGAGAAGCCACCGCAGTGAGAAGCTCGAGCACCGCAACGAAGAGTAGCCCCTGCTTGCCGCAGCTAGAGAAAGCCCGTGGGCAGCAACGAAGACCCAACGCAGCCAAAAATAAAACAAATAAATAAATTTATTTTAAAAAAAAGAGAACTGAAGAGAGGGACTGAATGGGCTCTGGGAAAGTGGGATCCAAAGTTGCCCCAACATAGCCAAAACAAGGCATTCTCACTGGGGTTTGCAATCGGGATGACTCTGCATCAACTGTTTTCAAAGCATGTGTCACTCCTCTCTGATACTTCTAAATGCCAAGGAAATATAGTCTAACTGGCTTAACATGACTCATGGGCTCACTCACCGGCTGAGGATGAAGCTGGAGAGGGCATAGCCATCAGGACCACGTGGAATGGTGAAGGCATAGTTCTCTGAAAGAAAAAAAGGCTACTGTTACCAAAAGAAGAAGGTGGGGATCTTGAACAGCAAGAAATGGACATATAAGAAAAGAGAAATAATGCCACTAGCAAGCAAGCTTAACCTCCCAGTCAGATCATTCTGGTTTAAAAAGCTGACGTTTCTCTCTCTTATTAGCACTTGCTCCTCTCCCCTGTATCGTACTTTTCCTAAAATAAGTAAAGTTGCCCTTATAACTCACAGAAATTTGACTTATATTCTGTTTGATGGGACAGTAGAGAAGAAAGTCTGGGAAAGAGTAGGAATGCTCTAGCAGGTACATACTGGCCCCAGATACTATGTGAAATCATATCAACTACACAGATCCAAACACATTAGACACATGTATCTAGACAGAGCTCCATACCCACTGAAAGTCCCCAAAGCCACATGGCTAGCCTTCTCTCGTACCTTTTGGGTATATATCTTCTACCTTAAGAGGTAGAGTCTTGCTATTTTAGATGATTCTGTTACCAGGATGTCTATTTAACTGTAATCTATTGGCACTACTCTTTGTTAAAAGTCCCCTGAAGTGTGGTTATGTTGTGACCCTCAGCATCTACAGTTTCAAGATTAGTTTCTCAGGACATCACTTTGGACAATAAATGTTTTTCCCCCCTCTCCAGCAACCTCCAACCCCACATGCCAAGACTGACTCATAAAAAAAGGACCTACAACCTGAAGAATTGGTTATTGAGAAAATACATTTTCACCTAGGGAAAAATATATCTCAGTTCCACTAGTCTCTGAGCTCCTTATTTATCTGTATATCCCTGGAGCACCTAATGTGTGTTTAGTGCGTTCACTGAATCAATAACTGAAGAATTGAGTTAGTATATAAATATTTACATGTGTTTGGCTATCAACTAAATCCCATCCAGAAATGTTTAGAGCAGAAATCTTAGAGATTATCTCATGCAACCCTATCACTTATTATAAGCTTAGACATAGAGGCCTAGAAAAGGAAAATGACTTATCCAAGTGCTAAATCTAATAAATGGTAGGACAGAAAACTAAAGCAAGATGTTCTGACTTTAAATTCAATACTTTTGCCACTATAACATCCAGGTAATTCACAGTAAGTTCTTAAAGTGTGGCGTCTCTCAGGTATATGGGTTTTTTTTTAAATAGATACCCCTGTAGACTAAAAGCAGGGTTAGATTTAAAAGAATAGTGTTAGAATAATAAAGAGGCAGACTTTGAGACTGAGGTTTGGGACAGAGACGGCCTAATTATAATCTTAGCCCTGTAAATGGTCAGTACAAGATACTCTATTCGTATAGAAGGGGCGAGTTCTTCACTACCTTCTCAATCTATCCATAATCTTCACTGTTCAGTCCCCAGACTAGGGACACCTGACTGGGGGGGATATTCCCTTGAGATGCCATGATAACCAGAACCTCTATTTATTGACAAGCTTGAGTGATTTTTAAGGGAAGGGGGTGGCCTTCCTGGAGACTTTCTCTTGGATTTTTGCCCCACTCAAAGAGGTCTGCTGCCTGTGCCTCGGTTGTGAGAATGAATGCATGAAGGCCAGAGAACCATTGCAGCAACAACCTCTGAAGTGTCATGGATCACCTTCACAATGGGGTGGTATCTTCAGCTCTGTACCTCCTCCCCTCACCATAAGTAAAGGGTCTCTTCTGGCCCCATCGCATTTAACCCGTTAAAGACTCTTCAATTTAGGTTATATGCCGATGACTCACAATTATCTATTTCAGGACTAGACCTCATTTTTGAGTTCCAGACCCATATATAATATATCCTAATAGACTTCTCTAACTGAACATCTCATAGACATGTCAAGTTTACTCCATCTAAAATGGAATTCATGATCAAACCTACTTTTTATATCCTGTTCCCAAGCCAGAAATCTGAGCTTCATCCGAAAATCCTCCCTGTACTTATCCGTGACATCCAATTTGTTAAGTCTCATTGATTTCAGTGGTTTGAGGAATTGGTTTCAGTGGTCAGTCTCTTTTGTCTGACTATAGAGTGGTTTTCTCAGAGTGTGGGTATTGGCATGATTAAGACAAAAAACTATTCTGAAAAGAGATGTGGTGAAAAGTAACTCTAGCTCTGAAAAATTTCTCGGACCAGTTAATGACCTACTCTCAACTTCCTTTTAACCTACCCAAAATGGATTAGCTAAATAATTTTTTTCACTTTGAGCACAGTTGCATGAGTAATGTGGAGAACAAATTTTTTAAATACTCAAGGGAGGAAAGGAAATGTTTCTCTCCTCTGACCCTTTTTGGGTTAATCATGCTGTGTTGGTTTGATATCCCATACCTATTCCAACACCAACAGGCAACACGAGACTCAACCGTCTGATCTGTGAAGAGGAAGGGTTATTTTGAATCCTAACGCAAACTCTGTGTCTTCACCAAACTCCAGGAGGGTAGAAATCAAATCTATTTAACTGTTGTGTTTACAGTAAACACAATGATACGGGCAAATTACGTTAAAAATTCACTTTGGTGATTAAATCTTGCTTTCATTGAGGAGTAAAAGAGCAAAAAAAAAAATATCGTGTGTCAAAATACCTAGGTTACTACTGGCTTTATAATATCCACTATTTTTATACAGAAAATGAAAAGTCAAATTACATTTGCCTATACTGTCCATGAAGGGTTCTGTAAAGCCTCCATAAAGCAGAGCCCTGTGATCCCACCTGCCAATATAGAGAAAATGACATGGATGTGAATCTCAACTCAATAGTCTAGGAGTTGCTTGGATATTCTTTGTTCTTATATTCACCTTGGAAAATTGGGGTCTGATTAAAAGAAAAAAAAGACACATTCCTCAAAGAATTTTCATCACGCCTACAATTTAGAAAATATTTTCAAGGCAGTTTTCAGTACAACCTTTTGATACAAGAAACCATTCCAAACCTATTCCCAGTCCATGCAGTGAAAGTATGTCACCACTATTTGAGCCTGAACTGAGAGGATCATTTTAAATCTAATCCATTCTTTGTCATTGAAATAGTTGTATGAAGCTCTCTTTCTTTCTCCTCATCTGCTAAATGAGATCATCTTCACCCACTTAAGACATCTTGATGAAGTGTTATGGCTTTTAAGGAAATTTAAATTTAGGAAATATATTTTTAAGAACACTCTGAGTATGATTTTATGTTTTCTACCTAAAGATGTAAAATGATATTTAATTTTAGATTTGTATTTCCTCCAAAAAGTATTCCTTTCCCAAAATAATATTTGCTGGCTTGAGTGGTAAGGTTACGGATGATTTAGTCCCTCTACATTATAAACTCTGTAGTACGTTGTCATCTTAAGAATTAAAATGAATTTTAAAAACGAAAAGCAGCAAAGTATCTATTCGACACATATATATTGGACATATTTTCTAAATCATGCCCAGTATTATATAATAAAGTTGTAACAAATAATGAGTAAGAGGGAGGGCAGACCAGTAAAGAGATGGTGAGTACAGAATGTGGTAAGCATAAGAATTATATGGAGAGAGGGATATGCTGTCCTAGAGGAAAGAAAAGGCTAAACGTCATTGTAAATTTCAGACGAAGGACAGTTCTTTCCTTTAGCATTTACTGTAATTCTACCTTCCACAGCACTGTGATTAAAATAGTTAATTTCTCTCATGAGGGGAAATATTCTCCTCCCAGGAAGAGTTAACCTCACTTCTCATATGAACATAATTCCAGGGAATAAATTTCAAGGAAATGTTCTCAGCAATGGACGTTTCTTCGTCAAATAAACACAGGTGTTTAGTGTCCATAGTCTTTCGGTTTTTGTTCATCTTTTTCTAACCCTCTCACACCAAAGGCACTGCTGCATGGGCACCAGAGTCTGACTTTCAGCTCTATCTGTGTTCCCATCTACCTTTCTGTAAGTAAACTTCAAAGAAAGGTCTAATTTAAGACTTATGGTGTGTTCAAACCTGTAGTTCCAGATAAGGATTCTCCCCCTTACATAACGCATTTTAAAATGAGAGCAAAAAGCCCACATCAGTGTTGGAATTCCACTGTTTAGCTTTGAGTATTCTTGAGGGCTTAACTTGAAGAAGGAGTACAGGGTTTGTGAGCTACAGTCATTCGTGCTGGTGGCAGTAAGGCTTGTAGCACTGTTGATGAAAAGAAACCATAATTTCTGTTAAACGTCTTAGGGTCTCCTTTCCGAAAGGGAGACTTGCTATGTTTCTTTTTAAAGCTCGGATCAAATAACTTAAGCAGACACTGTGACAATACTATTTGCAGGAAAGGAACCTATGGTACAACTCGTTCACCCACCAAAATGACACCCTATACACCTACTTGTTCTTGACTTTATTTTCTGAGTCTTCTGAGTCAAAGCCTTTGAAAATCAGTCTGCATGTCGAATCCCCATGAAAACCTACTTGCACACCTCTTTCCTGTTCATCCTTGTCTATTTCACCTTTTTCAGCATAGATAGTTAATAACAATTTAGTGATTATTCATTAAGAAGGTCCACATGTAGCAGAAAACTCATTTTTCGCTCCAAGTTAATGCTGCTTTACTGCTCCATCACTCCATTCCCTAAAGACTAAGAGAAGATTCCTTTACCCTCAGAATTTTACAAAACCTCCAGTTTATTCCAGCTCTCTGACAGCCTCTGTCACTGAAGACAAACTTGATCAGAAAACCACCCTTTGCAGCTTTTACTCTATAATACAAAATCACCTGATTTCATTTGCCTTTGAGAGTATTGGGAAAATTTTAAATTGAGTGGAGGAACTCTTAAAGAACTAAACTTGGTGCTCATGTCATACCCAAATACCACTGCAAATAAGAGATATCCTGCCTGTCACATAGTAGGTTTGCTGAATGAGTGTTTGAACAGACTGTAGAGCTACGGTCTGAGATTATCTGGTCGTGCATTATTTTTCTCAAAAAATTTTTATTGAACATCTGCGTGGCAGGCATAGATGCAATGTGCTGTGCACTGTGACCTCGAATCCATCATCCTGCCTCTGGACTGAAGAGTAGTTTGGTCATGTTTAGACAGATGAAAATTTATATTACAGACATACTTCATCTTGCAAAGTATGTCTGGTTCTAAAAAAAGTATGAAAATATCCTTTTATTTTGTAATTATAGAGACATTTTAAATCAGAAAGAAACCAACTACTTAAAATTATCCTAAATTAATTCAAACATTCCACTTTCATGTGAGGAGACTGAGAATTAAACATGTAACTTATCTAAGGTAAAAAGAGTAGTTATAAATACCCTTTTTGGGGACATAAGGTCAAAAGGATAGTTATAAGATAATAACTCTAAGACTCTCCCCTCAGTATTAGGCGGTCTCTGTGAATCCTTTCTTCTTCTTAATAGTTTTCTAGTTAATCAAATAATTCCCCATATTTGTCTTATATTATTTTAGGAATGTTAGTGTAACTGCAGGTTTTCATTGATTCTGCTGCCCTAGAATGGGAATATACCTGTCTTTCCATAAACCTCTGGGCATTCTCCCCTAGAAAAATATTCTAGATTTTAACCATTATTATTAGGAGGTTTTTCCTTATGCATTACTTGATGCTGAACACATTTCACTGTGCCTTTCAGCAGAGGTGAAAACTAATAAGAAACCATAATTTATTGAATGAAAACAGTTCATTTATTTGAGGACAATTAACTAACCCCTTTATAGTATTCTATTTTTCCAGTTAATTTATCTCAATTACCTTGCTTCTTTATGAGATAACTTGTTGATACCTTTTTGACCCAGAGCGAAGGCTTATTAAATGGGACTAATATATCAGCATTATTTCTCTTTACCAAATATTTCCAAGATATTTTATTCATGAATGTCAACAAAGAATGAGAGAAAGAGGGCATGCACTGAGTGCCTGTCATACAACAGCAATGTTTTATTAGTTATGTCATCATATTTAACCCTCACAGTATCATTGTGAAGACTGCTTCCGGAAGCCTTAAATTTTGAAACATGAGAACAGTGGGGTCCAGCAAGGTTCACTAGCTGGTCCAATGACATACGGTTAATGAGAGGTGGGGACAAAGTACAAATCCAAGTCTGACAGTAACAAAGCCTAGTAGCTTTCCAACACAATGCTCTGACTCACAGGCAAGTGAGAATATAAATGCCCTCTAGAGATGAGATTTGGAGTCTGGAAAGATTAAATGACAAACAGCAAAGGGACACTTCTGAGCCATGGAGAGCCAGGTGCCATTCCTGTGTTCTGGACTGAGGTCTGCCTTGAGTGTGTCCTTAAAGCCCAATCCTCTGTAGGGAACCGTGTTTTCCATCTGTGCGTGAGAGCTTAGCACTCAGGAAATGTTCCAGATTGACATCTGGCAATTTAAAGTTCCCTTAGACTTATACAGGATGAAAATCTGGCTTATATTTTCTTTTCCCTACTAGCGGCTCATCATGACTCAGCTGTCACTGGCTGTTACAGTGGTTGGCAGGCCTGGTGTGTGCAGGAAGTTGGGGTGACAGAGTCAGGATCCTCAGTGGTTAAGGATGAGAGTAGAGGGCCCAAGCACAGTCACTGATTCCAGCTCTTGCTTTGGGCAGTCACTTAACCTCTCTCTGCCCTGTCCCCCCATCTGTAAAATGGAAAGAGGAATACTGATAAAATCCTCAGAGAAGCTGTAAGGCAAAACCCATCTATAATTAACATACAGAAGGGGCAAAGTTTAAAACCATTTCAGTATGAGATCATTTGGTATAAATGTCATTAAAATTATTACTGTTTGGCCATACTGGTCCAGCAAGCCTTCAATATAGCATTGGCTGTTATGTGTAGCCAGCCTTTTAGGAACTGCTGAAGCAATAACTTTGTGGAGATTTCGTAGGACAATAATGGAAATATGTCAAACAAAAAGTGTGCATTAGATCCTCCCTTCCCCAGCTTTCCGCAGGCTTCTTAAGGCCATATTCTATGTCTTCTTCATGTTTTGCATGTTCTATAGTATCTACTTTAGGGCTTTGCATCAAAGAAATTACCAGTTGAGAATCACTAATCATGAAATGATTCACTGATTCAAGGCCAAGAGAAACTATAATGAAAGGTCAGTGGGACTTAACTTTTAATTTTGGGGTAGAATGGCTAATGGCTTTGATTTTCCTTGTGTTTCTTGGCAAGAATTCCTAAGTGCCAAATTGTTAAGAGGTTCTATATTTCTACTTTCCAATTTCTTCGGGCTAAGTATGCAATCAGTTGCATAGGTGTATGGCTTGGGCAAACACCCAACACTGCTTTACCTCACCCTTAAACTCATCAGAAAGTGACCATCCACACGTGTTCAGGCCTGGGTGGAGTCCCCTTTTACAGCTTTGTTTCTCCCATCCATGTGAGAAATGAGACTTGCTGTCCATAAGATGTGGTTCATATGCTATGACTGCACTTTGGACCCTCTATTTTTTTTTTTTTTTAAGAAGTCACAGTAATAAAGGGAAGAAAAAGTGAAGGCTGTTTAACAAACGTTGCCATGGCCCATAAATGTGTTATGCAGTACCTTGCTACTGAGGAGGGTTGGGGGTTGCAGACCGCCAACATAGATATCACCTGGAAGCTGTATACAGTCCCACCCAGAGCTTCAGAATCAGAATCCTTGTTCTAACAAGATCTCCAGGTCATTTGTACGCACATTAAGAGTGAGAAGCACTGGTCTAGGACCCAGGTTCTAGGATAATTAGGAAAGGTTAACACCACAGTTAAAAACCAAGTACTCTTGCAGTTAGCAGTTAGTATTGGGTCCCATCATTACTACCGGGGCATAGTCTCATATTAAAACATTGCTCACTCTTGCTGTCCAAGATATTATGAAGAGCCAGATGAAGCATAAAGACTGGGTCTTCCCTCCTGTGCAGTTACGACGACACCCTCTGATCTTCCTGTTTCTGCTTTGATACTTGAGGGTTTCTCCATATATACCAGATGCTATTCTCCCCTCCTTTCTAGGTAAATAGGAGGCCAGAGTGTCTCCCTAGCTTTCAATACATACTCTGTCTCACCTGCGTCAAACTGACAACTCTCTGAAGAGCTCAGACTAGTTTTCTTTATAAATAACTCTGAGTCCTTTAGACTTGTCATAAGAGGAGGGAGAAAGAAGCAGTGAAACTCCCTAACTAGCTTACTTTGGCTCCTGGATACCAGGGCAGATGACATCTCTGCTCAGGGCCTCAGTGTGGAAATTACTCAGCAGAGCAGACACAGGCCTTTCTGTTTTACTGCCAGTTATGAGCTTGTGAATAGCACACCACACTGCCCTGATTAGTGGATGCTTTCACTCCCTCCTCATAATCGCAGGGACTGCAGCAGAATGATAAGAAGAGCCTCCATGATAGAGTTGGAGGTGTGGAGCTGCCCTCTCTCTTCTCCTCCTTTGTTGTGCTTTTCTTAATTCAGGCAACCCTTTGATGTGTGATTCTTTTTTGGTTTTGACTGACTCACCTGAGCCATCAGAAGCTCCACATTTCCAATATAGTTCCCTCATCACTGTCCTGACTGAGGCTTGAAAGCACCCGGGGGAGAGCTTCAATGTTAGTGCACAGCTGTGGGGCTGTACCATTCCCTGCTGCCTACCAGGAAATGGTGATTCTCCTATTGTACTGCAGTGAATAATCACCTTAATTTTTATTAGAGGTTTATCTGCAGACCCTGCCTAACTTTTCTGAAAAGCCTGAGGGAATTTGCCAGTTGATTAAGTGTCCTGTTAGTAGAGCTAAGGGATTTCTTCCGGGGAGCTCATCCAAGATTTCGGCTCTGTCCTTTTCTGAGTATGCAGGCAAGGGCAGACGAGTGAGCGAGAGAGCATGTCTGGGCTGGAGTTCATAGTGCTCAGGTGTGTGTGACTCATTTTCTTTGGATCCCGGTGGTACAGAGCTCTGACTCTCACCTTCTTTGACTTACTGAAGGGCATAGAAGAAAAACAAGTGGCAAGTGGCTCCATTTAGGCTCTGATAAGAGGGCACAGATGCTGTTTGGTAATGGAAAATTTACGCAGCCTGTGTGAGTAGGTATAGCGTTACCTCTTAAGTAGTGTCAGGCTATTTCTCTCATGATAATGAGCATCTCTGTCATCTTAAACATACATAGCTCACAAATGTGATCTTGCGATATGTAAATCTCTCTAAAAGTAAAAATAGTTCTCGGGTCCTTTGCAATGATGAAGACTTATTTCAAACCAGAGGAGAAAACTGCTTTCATCTTGAATTGTTAACTGGGATCAATTGGTAGTGGTACTTGGAGTCCTGCGTTGAGAAGAATATTGAAGCAACCTCAGGGCTCAACAGAAAACTTCGATAAATT
Source organism: Phocoena phocoena (assembly GCF_963924675.1). Taxonomy (NCBI): domain Eukaryota; kingdom Metazoa; phylum Chordata; class Mammalia; order Artiodactyla; family Phocoenidae; genus Phocoena; species Phocoena phocoena. Next base: position 71,942,061 of record NC_089220.1, on the reverse strand, counting down.
ACATAGAAGGGTATGGCATCATTGTACTACATGCTTTCTCTATACCATTCATACTTTTCTAACTGTAATTCGTTATTGTTTGGAAGGAAAAAAAATCTCCAACTGCTGAAAGAGAGCCAGCTCTGATCAACTCATAGGTGTTTTCTTATTTGAAGATACAGGGCTTACTGGCTAAACCAAAGCAGCTTGCCTGAATAAGTGCTACCAGCCTGTCCTGACTATACTATACAGTTTGAACATATTAGGACATACCTAGTATTTAGGATACTGTGCAGCTTTCTTTTTGGTTCTGTTCTCATATTTCTCTGGATTTGGTGTTAGAAGTCTTGGGCTAAAACGCAGGCTAAAATTGCATGGCTGTGAGCTAGTCCCTCAACGTCTCTGAGCTTCAATTTCTTCCTTTGAAGGCTGATGGAAAGAACACATGAAACAAAATATGTCAATAAAGTCACAGTAGAAGTCACTATACATGAACAGTCTCAAAAGGCTTGTGAGATAGGAAAGGAGAAAAACAGGATGGAGTTAGCTTGAGCATAGATACTGAACAAATGTAGTTTTATTTGAATCCTACTAGTCTCCTTATGAAAATGAAACATCAAAATATATGGAAAAGCAAACAATTTTAGATGTAGATGGGCATTTATGTGTGGACTAGGTCCCTCTAATGACGGGAACACATGCACATAAACGCTTCTGATATGGTATAGCTTTTCTTTTAATGTCTAGTGGCAAAGCCTCTCCTCTAGTTTATACCGAACAGATACATAAATGTACCTATATTTTTTTACATATCTGAGTGAGATGGCAGTGAATGTTGATAAAGTTCGTTGTAAAAGATCATCTGCAAAGCAGACAACTAAGAAAGCTAAAGCAGTGGTTTTGGTTAAGTTAACCAAACTAAGGTAAAATGAAAATGATGAAAGTAAGGAAACAGATGTTAATAGAACAGGTATCTCCTATATTAAGATAACTAAAGTCTAAGTATTGTTAGGACAGGCTGATAGTGTTTATCCAAGGAAGCATAACCTTGATAACTCTTCGTATACTATTCCTGCTGGTGGACCATCTCAGATGAACTGAGCTTCAGTTCATCGGTGATGCCCCTTCCCAGTGCATGTATCCCTAACTTCCAGGAAAGGGTCTGAAGGACAATTCTTGCTTTGACACTAACTTTGTGGTCTTGGGCAAGTGTCTGAACCTCTTTCTACCTTATATCCCTCACTTGTAAAATGGAGATAATAGTATGTATTATCACCCTCACCTTCTGGTGAGGCTTGAATGAAATATATGTGAAACAAAAAATATGTGGTACAAAGATGTTAGCTGCTCTCTTCACGTTAATACCAGCATTAACTTCAACCTGAACACCTCCATAGATGAACACTGGATGGGGTACGTCAGAGGTTCTCAAGGTACAGTCTGCAGACTCTAGATTTCCAGGGCCCTTTCAGGTCCGTGAGGTCAAAACTTTTTCAAAATAATACTAAGATGTTATTTGCCTTTCTCACTTTCTTTGTTTTACACAGATGATACAAAAGCAGTGATGGGGAACTTCCACTTTCTGTTTCTACATGTAAGGAGCTTGCAAGTCACCACTCATTCTGACAACACAAAAAAAGCCGAACAGACTGAAATATCAACTCTTCTTGGATCTGAAAGAGAGGTCAGGACACAAGCCCCAAGACTGAAGAGACAGGCGAATACAAGGAGTCACAGAGCAGACTCAGAGCAGAAACTGCAGCGGTAACCAGTGCTGGAGTAGGAAAACCTGGACTGGAATTGATGAATTGCCGGGGGCTCAGGGTGGACCAGTCTGAGAGTTAAAACTCCAAGAGGACCAAGTCATAGGGGCACCTCCACAGTTGTTTCAGTTTTACCTTAACCAGGTTCCCACAGTAAATAAAAATCCTTTTACGCTTCCCGCAGGAGGGGAGGGGAAAAGGAACCATTTTGAAATAGGTCAGAGTGCTCTTTGCTTAACAAGGCCTCAGGAGAAACTGGCTAACCAGGACCTAACCAGATGGGGTTTTATTAGAGCCTGACTGACCTAGGGGAAAGGAAATACCCAACTCCAGCCCACTCTAGCCATCCTGTCTCACCTAAGCGGGGGAGGAAAAAACTGAGAAACAGCTGTGAAATTCACAGTCCAGAAGCATAGTGTCACCAAAAGCAGTGGTGGCAAGAACTGTTGTCAGTTCTTCTAATGATGGATCAACACAGCGCTGACAAAATACACTAGTAGTTATTGTATTCTTTACCACCACGCTCTTAAAGTTTTAAAAAATTAGTAATTTTATTAAATCCCAATCTATGAATACATATCTGTTGAATATTTGTACCATGAAATGAGAAATACGAATAAAGCACCTTTACTGCGCACCGAAGTACAATGGCTGCCTCAAGAAAAAGCACTGGTTTTTGAGTTGCAAGCTGAACTAGCCACCATTTGCATGGAATACTTTTTTTTTACACTTCAAAGATTGACTGACAGACATACTGTGGTTACCAGACTTAAGTATTTGGCACTCATTTTTATAAAATTAATTGAGTTTGTTTCTTCAAGGAAAACAACTTACAGTATTTGTTGGAAGCTATGAAGTTCAAGCTTTTGTGTAATAATTAGAATTGTGGAAAAAGTTTATCCACTATCACAAACCTGGCAGTTTCTCAATATGTTAAGACTTTTCTCGTAAGATCGGTGGTGAAAATAATAAATGTGGTATGATTCTTTGATGTTGTATGATAAAAATGTATCAATATTTAGAAGGTCTGCATAACTAAAAAATAAGATTTTACAAATAATAAATGCCTGCCATTACAAAATCACACATGGGTAAAGATACACACAAAGTATAAGATGATAGGCTAATGTATTCTAAGGTAATAGAGTACAAAATGTTTGGCATTGTTTCAGATTTCACATTGCAACTAACCTTTTAGAAATGACCACTTGCTGAGTTTCAATAAACACCAAAGAGCAATATCTACAAATATATGAAAAGGTTATTAACCTACTCTTCTTTAGTCCAATTAAATATTTGTTTAAGGCCAATCTTCTTCATATATTTCAAAAGAAACAACGTATTTCATCAAATTCAATGCAGAAGTATGTGTGAAAATTCAGAAGTCTTCTATTAAGCCAGATATTAGGATGTGCAAAAATGCAAAACAAGGTTAATCTTCTCACTAACTTTTTTTGTTTTAAAAAATATTGCTTTTCAAATTAATTTAATTAGTTGAATATAACCTTTAATGGTTTATTATTGTTATTTTAAATGAATAAGTGAAAATCTTAAAATTTTTCTCAGTACTTATTTCTAATTCAGTAAATAGTGAAAAATTTAACTCACACGGACAAAAGTTCTTTGATGTCCTCAATGATTTTTAAAAATAAAAAGGGATTCTGAGATAAAGAGATTTGAGAACTACTGACCTACACTCTAGTGTTTCTCAAAATGTCTTCTTCAGCAAACTCTTCATAAACATCTGGATTTCTTTTTAAAAAATTAATGTCAGGGACTTCCCTGGTGGTACAGTGGTTAAGAATCGCCTGCCAATACAGGGGACATGGGTTTGAGCCCTGGTCTGAGACGATCTCACATGCCGCGGAGCAACTAAGCCTGTGCGCCACAACCACTGAGCCTGCCCTCTAGAGCCCGAGAGCCACAACCACTGAGCCTGCGTGCTACAACTACTGATGCCCGTGCGCCTAGAGCCCATGTTCCGCAACAAGAGAAGCCACTGCAACGAGAAGCACGTGCACCACAATGAAGAGTAGCCCCTGCTCGCTGCAACTAGAGAAAGTCTGTGTGCAGTAACGCAGCCAAAAATAAACAAACAAACAAATAAATAAATAAATAAATAAATAAATTCCCCAGCCCAAGGTCTACTGGATCAAAATCACTAGGTGGGGCCAGTAAATCTGAGTTTCAAATAAGCTCTGCTGGGTGACTCTCTTGCATAATAAAGTATGATGACTTATACTATAAACAGGAGAAAGTCCATACTTTCCAAGGTATGTAAATTAATTTAACAACAATCACAGCTCATTGTTGAGTACACTTCCCTCAATCTCCCTACTCTGTAATCCTACTTCTTTCCCATAGGTAAATGGTAAATATTATCCTATCATAGATGGAATGCAAAAACTGCATTTAAGAGCTAGATTCTGATCTTTACTCCTTCACTCACGTACACCCTCAGTGCACCTACATATGTGTCCCTGTGTCTACGAATACTTTCAGAAGGAGACATATTCTGCGATAAAAAAGGGGAAGACCCAGGATGATCTGGTAATCAGGTTTTAGGATTATGATTTTATTTTGGATATAATGACCAAATTATTAACACTGCCCCAGGGGACAAATCCAGTCTCTCAGACTGAGAATATCTGAGGTTTTCTTTTCTTTGATTTTTTTTTTTATTGTGGTAAGATATACAAAATGAAATTTCCCATTTTAACCTTTTTTAAGCATACAATTCTGTGGCATTAAGTACATTCACACTGTTGTACCACCATCCATTACCAGAAGATTTTCATCTTCTCCAACTGAAATTCTATACCTCTTAAACACTAACTCCTCATTATCCCTTTTCCCAGCCCCTGACAACTGTCTCTTGAATTTCTCTTTTGTCTACCATTCAACCTGTAGGAGGACTGTGGCAGATGGTGGTAACCGGGATGATTCTACTAGAGCACACCTCCATCAAAGTGGTAGGTATGAAGACCTCCCTTCTTTGGTAGATACATACTTACAACTTTTTAGAAGTGAAGAAGAGTTTAATAAAATCTCCCGTTACACATGCTAGGTAGATAAACTTGAAGCTCCAGACTTTCAGTTGTTCAGAAAACAAATGTATGTTTTAATGTACCAGTCTATTATATATTTTATTACTTTGGGCCAGGGATAATTGTATTATGCGTTCCTGAGCAAGTTCTAGAATCACAAGAGTTATAAACCCAATTCAGAAGGGACCGCAAAAGCTATATATTTTAATAATTTAATTTATAATAAAATAAATTAATAAATTTAAATAAAAATTAAATAATGAATTTAAATAATTCAATGACCCATCTGATAATTGGATCCAGCCATGGAGCACCCACTACCCACAGAGGCAGAACATTTCTCTTTGACTTCTAAGATTGTTTAAAAAGTTATGTTACACAAAAACCTGGCCTATGTAACTTCAAAACATCAGTCTTAATTTTTCTCTGAGAAAATAGTGAAGACAACTATCACGTTTTCCCTTGGTCTTCTTTCTCTAGGCTTCGCATCACCAGCTCCATCATATATCCACCATGGGATAGGGTTTAATTCCTTCCAAACTCACCTCACATTTCTGGAATAAACTCCTCCAGTTTGTCTGAGTCTCTTCCCCAGGAGATTCCATATCAAGAGATGTAGGTGATTCTTAAGATCAGTGAGGTAAGCCTGTTAGAGGATGCCTGACCAGCTAGATTTCAGCCAAACCAACACTTTCTTTATTCAGAGTATCATAATTATATGAATGCAGCCCAAGACCACTTTGCTCTTTTATGAGACACAATACATGACAAATTCATATTGATGTTATTGTTATAAAAATCTATAAAAATAATATTTACATCTTTCCAAAGCTGTTCTTTCACAGCTGTTTCAATTTGTTTTAAATTTTTTATTTCATCTTTATTTAATTTTGGTTGCATTGGGTCTTCGCTGCTGCACGTGGGCTCTCTCCAGTTGCGGCGAGTGGGGGCTACTCTTTGTTGTGGCACGCAGGCTTCTCATTGTGGTAGCTTCCCTTGTTGCAGACCGTGGGTTCTAAGCGTGTGGGCTCAGTAGTTGTGGTTCGTGGGCTCTAGAACGCAGGCTCAGTAGTTGTGCCACAGGGGCTTAGTTGCCCCGCGGCATGTGGGATCTTCCCAGACCAGGGATCGAACCCGTGTTCCCTGCATTGGCAGGTGGATTCTTAACCATTGCACCACCAGGAAAGTCCCTGTTTCTAATCTTTTTTAAAAAAATCAAAGAGCAGGCACTTGCATTTCTACTAAACTTAATTTTGTTGGCTGTAGCCACTGTCCTGAGATATTATATCTTTTTGGAATCTGATTCTATTGTACAATATATTTTCTATTTCTTACAACATATAATATACCATTTGAAAATTTGATAACCATGCATTTGATGTTCTCATCCAAGTACTGACAGAATCTGTGAGCAGGACAAAACCACAGAAACAGAATCCTTTGACACTTTGTAAAACCCTTTTTCCAAATTAATGGAGATATTTTAATCTGCATACTTAAGATTCAATCAGTCATATTTTGTTTCTCCATTCTACCTGAAAATTATCACAGACACTTTGAAAAATGTGATCTCTGGGTTTTATTTACCCCCATCAATTTAATGGAAATTTAAAATGTTTCACCTCTCAGGAACAGGGTAAGTATTTGTGAGATAAGGTCAATTGAATGCTTTAAGTTCCTTGGAGGAAAAAGGGCTATATATCTATGATTATTAATAAACTAATTTACTGGGGAGAGTCCTAATCCTTCTGTATTCATTATCATCTACTGGGTAAGTGACTACATAGGACAAGGAGACTAAGCTACTACAACTCTGAAACTCACACTGTGGCCAACAGATTTTGAATTTTAGGGGTGTGTGTGTTAAGATCAAGGACATTCCATTTTCTTGTTTAAAAAAAAAGTGGGGAGCATCACTAACTTCATTATTTTCTCACTCGTCCTTCACTTACCCTTTACACACCCCTAGATCAAATACTGCTAGTATGTCTTCATGGAGGGGAAAAAAACCAGACACTTTTAGACAAGGACCTGATTTTCAGGCTCAGGTGAATCATCTAGTTATAAAGACTGGGAAAGCAGGCCTTAAAACAGAGAGCCCGATAGACCCTTTAACTACTGGAGTGTGCTCTAGATTTGAAGGTCGAAGTTCTTATGTATTTTTCCTGGTCCACTTAACTGCATCATCTAAACTTGATAAAAATCTCCTTAAAACGGCAGTCATTTTCTTGAAAATATTAGGAAGTGCTGGAAAGCAACTGAGAATAGCAGGAAGGCAAGCCCTTAATAGGCTGGACTATCGTAAAGACTATTTGTTTGTTAGGAGCGGTAGGAAGTGCTCTGCTGTACAGAATCTGCATAAATCACAAACAAACTCTCACCTTCCAGGTCCAGGAGCCCAGAAACCCCTTCATACCAGGCTAAGTATGCCAGGGAAAATCAATAAGCTACTGAATTGGGTTCTCTGGGGGAGAACACAGTGTATTTTGTAATTTCAAAATAGCTCTTTTATTAGACAGCTGAAGAGGGTACAGCAGACATTACATTTATATGAAATATAAGCCAGGCAACATTCAGATCTGTTTTAAAATTAATAGAGCTTCAATCTGTTTTATTTTGCCAATAGATTGAGTTGTGATGCCTGCTAACTCTGTCTTCATTCTGATTTAGTAAGCATTTATTAAGAACAGTTTTATATTTCTCTAACTGCATCACCAAAGCCTCTCTCTGTCTCCTGGACATTAAATATAAAATGGATTGCACCAAAGCTAAATAAACAGATCCTTAATTTTCTCAAACAACACACACACATGTATAAAATAAAATAAACGTTATGGTGTTGGGCGTTGGGAGTAAAGATGGTTCGCATGTAGGTTTAGTTATCAAAATCCACAGCATATAGGCTGACAGCTTTTGAAATACATAAACTGTTTCTCTCTCTCCTGTTTCCATAGAAACAGAGTGCACAAAGCCTTCGTTTTTACACATAGAGAGAAAAAAATTGGGAATGGAGTCTGGAATTGTCTGGAACAACAAAAAAAAAAACTGTAGAAAAGGAAAATTAAGCATCTATCCTCCTCAAGACCTTCATACTTGCTCTTGCCCCCTTGATGTTGTTATTCAAAATATGTATTTGAATGTATGTTGGGGTAGCTTTGAAGAATTGGGTCAGGACCTAAAAGGTTAGAGCATCTCGCCTCCCCTCTGCAAGCCAGAAGAGTCAGTGCAAGTAACTTATTGCTGTCTTTGTCTTGGGAAGTTTCATTATGACTCCCTCCTTCAAGGCATTCTCACCAGAGCTTTGTTGACCAGCTTTTGTCTGTTTACCACACTTCAGGTTAAGATTAAGATCTCTCCATTCTCTCTCTTCTTCTTCAGTTCATTCACTTTAAAGGGCCAATGACAATGCCCTAAATTCAACAAATAATGGGAGATGTCACATATCATTTAAGGAAGAATGTCACAAAGCAGTGCATGGAGACCAGCAAAGCAGCCAAAACCGAAGGGGCCCCTCACTGGGGACTGCCCTGATAGGCAAGGGTTTAAAGGGCTGCAGCAATGCTAAATGAGTACATCTTACTTGTTGCCCCATAATCTACATATGTCTGTTTAAGGGCTCCTTCATATGGGTTCATAACCATTTTTCTAAGTTTGCCTTAGATTTCACTTCCCACAGGGTGGTGATCTTGCCTAGATGTATATACGAAAAAGATTAACATCTAGCCAATATGATGAATATTTTACCAAAGTCTCCTTCCTTCAGGTACAACAGAAAAAGTTTAATGAGGAGTATCAGATTTCTTTCAACCAGAACACTTTTTTTAACTTTAACAATCTCAGAAGAAGTCCAGTTGAGATTAAGTGGAAATGAGCATTGCCCAAGTCCTATTATCTCTTCTCCATCTGGGGGCCCCAAAAGTGATGTATTTCATAGATCCTCTACTAACTAGTTGATAGTTACTTTAGTAGTGACAAATATATGTCTGTATTCTCCCTCAACACCCCCTTAATGACCAAGAACCTCTACTGTTACCTGTCCAGTTGGGAACAAGTTCTGGATGGTTATTGCAAAACCAGGTATCTGAATTGTTTTTAAGTACTGCTGAAGCAAGAAGTGAATTGCTAATCTTTGCTTGGGAAAAAAAAAAAAAAACACATATAATTCTTCAATCAGGAAATTTAATGAACGCTACTGTGGTTCTTGGCACTCTGTGTAGGGTTCTCACAGGGATTTTTCTAAATGCAGGACATGCCCTAAATATATAATGACATGATGAAATGGATTAGCTTAGATAAAGTCATTACTGTCTATTTGTAAATAATAGACCTTTTAAAGAAGCATATGAATGAAAACATACTTAACCAACAGACTACAATGGTTTCTAAGGGGTTTTTTGGTTGGCTGGGGAAATAAAACATGCTTTCTAAAATTGCTAAAACATGTACTGATCTGCTAGACCACAAGGAAAATTACTGGGTTCAGAAAACTTGTTTTTAAACATAACCAAAGACAAAAAGTAAACCTAAATACAAATCCTCCTTAACCAGCAACTCTTGGAAAAAGAGTTTTAGAAGTTTTCAATTTCCGTAAAACTTGTTACCTTTTGACTTGCTGAATCAATTTTTTTCTAGAGATGGGAGTAATCTATAGTGGTCTGTCCTCAAATAGTCAATGCCCTTCTCTGGCTACTGCTATTTCTCTTGCCATAAGTTAACATGACCTGAGAAAGAACTCGTTTTTTTCCTAACCTCTCATTTTTCTATTCTTAAAATAATGTTTTCTCTCTGCTACCAAAAGCAAGACCAAAGGACTTTTTCTTGTGAGTTGACACTGCCCCTAAACCTAGCTACACACCTGGCCCTCATGCTTTAAAGCACTTCGAAAAGGTGGGACTCAGAGGTCGTGGCCCTGATTCCATGGGAGTCTCTCAGACCAACCGTGGTTCTGTGGCAGTATCTATTAACCCTGTGGCAGGCTGTTATGGACCTGCTCCTGTGAGAATGGGATAAGGCTAAAATTCTACCTACTTTCCTTTGGCCTAGACAACCCCACCTTGTCATGGCTGACTCTCATTTCTGGCTGTATGAGAATCATCTCTCTTCAGTCCTCCTCTCCCTTTTTAAGCTATCAAATCATACCTTCTAAAATCTTCTCTGGCTTTTCTTTGTATTCTTTAGTGATTTAAAAACTGTTCACCTCCACGGGCCCACCTTATTCTTTCCTTGTCATGATATGCTTATTCCTTTCTTATCTTTCCCCACATTCTTTTTAACCTCTCTCACATTCTCAGTGAAGTGGCTGGAAATCACTTGTGCTGAGAAGCCAAAAGGTAATACTGCACTGTGGGCTCACTTGCATGCAGGTCAACTAGGAAATCTGAAAATCTTGTTATATGTTTCTCTCTGATTTTCAACACTGGATATATTATTCTCCAATAGGCTTCCTCAGCATTCTTTTTCTTTCTTTATTCCTATTTTAGTAGCTTCTTTTAAAGCAGTCCTTGAAGCTCCTGAAAAAATTAGCTGCTCCTAGAAGTCTCTCACACATTCTTCTAAGAAGCGATTCACAAATATGGCTGAATGCTTTTATGTGGGCCAATGTTTAATATGACCCATGCAATGCTTCTTCCCCCTCTAGAAATACAACCCCATTTTCCAGAAAAAATTTCATGGAAACCAAACATTGTAGCCTACATTGTTGAGGCTGGGGTGATGGCACCTACTTGGTCTCCTCACAGCCTCACCAGCGATGCTACTTGGACACCCAACCCACACTGAGCCGTAGGTCTTCCAGAACAGTGTTTACAAAGTGTTACCAAGGACCTCAAAATGACCGTGGATTAGTCCAGTACATTATTCGTCAAAGTGTAGGATTATATAAATTGAATTCTACTACCTGTTCCTACCTAAGTCACTCCTGCTGCCATTCTGTTCTTAGCAGCTCTGACCTTGGCCCTCCCACCATTCATTCCGTGGTGAGAAATTCAAAATGGCTTCCAAGTTACTGATCCATGAGATCCCTCTACAAGCCGTCCATGGTTCATCAGCCACTGGTTGTCACATTTTAAGTTACTGCATTTGTGGAGTATTCAACAAATGATATCTTAATGACTTGAAATACTGAATACAGTTTCCAAATTGCCACTAGGAATTTATTGTTTGGGGAAAAGCTATCTTAATTGTAAAAATAACCATAATATCACCTCCTCACTAAATATTCTCTATGATGTCACTCTTTCTAAACTCAGTGAAGGGTCAGGAAGAGAAATACAGTAGTGAGAGGGAAACAGTACATTAAAATCAAGGCTTCTATAGACACATTTATTTCTGGATTTAGGTCCTTATTCACTATTTTTCTTTATTAATTTTATTTTTAATTATCATACAGTAAACTTTACTTCTTGATGTACAGTGTTACAAATTTTAACATATGTATATGTTTGTGCAATCACCATCATAATCAGGACACAGGACAGTTCCATCATCCAAAAAAATTTCTCCACGCTATATCTTTATTTCACCTTCATTCCTGATGTAGAATTCTGACTTGACAGTTCCTTTCTGCTAGCACTTTAAAGATATTTTGCCAGTTCATCATCTCCATGATTTCTGATGAGAAATTCATTCTCATTTGAATATTGTTCCCCTCCAGGTAATCCATCAATTTCCCCCGGTTGCATTCAAGACTGTATTGTCTTTAGCTTGCAACAGTTTGATTATGATATGTGGAGGCTCGGATTTTTTGGCGCTTTACACTGACTGGTGTTTGTCGAGCTCCCCCAAACTGGAGATCTTTATCTTTAACCAAAAATGTAAAGTTTTTGGTCATTATTTATTCAAATATTGTTTAAAACACCATACTCTTTCCCCTCTCCTTCTAGGGCTCTTGATGACACAAATATTAGACCTTTTATATTACCCCACCCGTCCTAAGGCTTGGTTATATTTAAATCTCTTTTTCTTTGTTTTGCTCAGACTGGATAATTTCTGTTAATCAATCAAGTCCACTCTTGAGATTCAAGTTCATCTCTAATCTACTATTGAGTCCATCCAGTAAGATTTTTATTTCATTTATTGTATTTTTAAGTTCTATAATTAACATTTGATTCTTGTATGTATCTCCTACTTCTTTGCTAAAACTTTCTATTTTTCCATTCATTTCAAGAATGTAACTACTTACTGTAGCACTTCATATACATATATATATATATATATATATATATATATATGTTTGGTTTTAGTTTGGATTTTTTATTGAAGTATGGTTTACAATGTTGTGCTAATTTCTGCTGTATAGCAAAGTGACTCAGTTATACATATACATACATTCTTTTTTATAATCTTTTCCATTATGGTTTATCACAGGATATTGAATATAGTTCCCTGTTCTATACAGTAGGAATTCTACATCAGGAATGAAGGTGAAATAAAGATATAGCGTGGAGAAATTTTTTTGGATGATGGAACTGTCCTGTATCCTGATTATGATGGTGATTGCACAAACATATACATATGTTAAAATTTGTAACACTGTACATCAAGAAGTAAATTTTACTGTATGATAATTAAAAATAAAATTAATAAAGAAAAATAGTGAATAACGACCTAAATCCAGAAATAAATGTGTCTATAGAAGCCTTGATTTTGTTGTTTATCCATTCTATATATACTAGTTTGCATCTGCTAACCCCAAACTCCCACTCCATCCCTACCCCCACTTTCCCTCCCCCTTGGCAACCACAACTGTTCTCTGTCTGTGAGTCTGTTTCTGTTTCGTAGACAGGTTTGTGTCATATTTTAGATTCCACATATAAGTGATATCATATAGTATTTGTCTTTCTCTTTATGACTTACTTCACTTAGTATGATAATCTCTAGGTCCATCCATGTTGCTGCCAATGGCATTCTTTCTTTCTTTTTTATGGTTGAGTAGTATTCCATTGTATATATGTACCACATCTGCTTTATCCATTCATCTGTCAAAGGACATTTAGGTAGTTTCCATGTCATGGCTATTGTAAATAGTGCTGTTTTGAACAGAGAGGTGCATGTATCTTTTTGAATTATAGTTTTGTCTGGATACATGCCCAGTAATGGGACTGCTGGGTCATATGGCAACTCTATTTTTCATTTTTTGAGGAACCTCCATACTGTTTTCCACAGTGGCTGCACAAGCTTACATTCCCACCAACAGTGTAGGAGGGTTCCCTTTTCTCCACACCTTCTTCAGCATTTATTATTTGTAGACTTTTTAATGATGGTCATTCTGATCAGTGTGAAGTAGTATATCATTGTAGTTTTGATTTGCATTTTGATTTGCATCTAATAATTAGCAATGTTGAGCATCTTTTCATGGAAGCACTTATATGTTAGCTACTTCAAAGTATTTGTCAGATAATCCAATATCTGTGTCTTCTTGTCACTGGTAACTGTTGTCTCTTCCCATGAGAGTTGAGGTTTTGCTTGTTTTTTCGTATCTTGAGTAATACTGGATAGTGTCCTGAAAATTTTGAATATTATGAGACTCTGGGCTTATTTAAATTTTATGGAATATATTAATATTTTTGTTTTAGTAGGCAATTCGCATGGTTAAATTCAATCTGAAGGTTTCAACCAGCTTTGCCTCTGTGGACTGTGGTTCCCATGGCAGCTCAGTTTTCAAAGGCTTTGTAGTGTTATTCAGATCTTTCCTACATATGAACTACTATGAGTAGTGATCTATTAGATCGGTTCTCAAAGTCTTTGGTATGCTGATTAGATCCGTACACACCCAGCTTGAGTGAACCCAGGTGTTCATAAACAACTTTATGGGGTAGCTATCCTGAGGCTCTCCCTCTCTGCCATCTCTCCGTGAGTTTCCTCTTCTCTAGGGCTCCGCTGTCTGGTCCTCCAGCCAAAAAGCTGAGTCTCTAGTTGCCTCATTTTGCCATGTATTTCCATGACTGCACTAGGAGCCAAAAGGCAGATGGACAGAGAGAGAACAAAAGAGCAACGAAGGTTCATCTCATTTTTTGGGGACCACAGCTCCACCAATTGGACAGGGAGGTTCCCCCCTTCTTTTGATTTCTGTGGCCACCCCTTGCATTTCAGACAAGATGGATTATGCTTATTCCTCCACCATTTCCTAAACATGAGAAATCCCCAAACAGAACCATCATGTATGATTGTACAGAGATGTACTGCCCCTCTTTGTGAGAGTTTTATCACATCAACTATGCTGTGAGTGGCAACCACTGAAACTGAGCAGTAGATAACTTGTAACAAATACACAAAGAATCCAAGTCAAGGTAAGAATAGTAGACATTACTACTAATATTACTATATTACTGCTGCTCACTATCGTCATCATCACCACCGGAATCATCACTGTCATTCACTGGACATCTGTTACAAGCCTTCTTTCCACAGTCCCTGGGTATATGACCTAACCACAATCCTAGAAGGTAGGATTTGATATTCTCAATTCACAGATAAGTGAAACATGATTCTATGCCTGGCTAAGTGGACAGTGAGGGATAAAACTCAATCTGGGTTACACTCAACATGTTCACCACACACATAGCATTGCAAAAATCTACTCAGAGACCTCCAAGAAGCTTTTTCTTTGCACAAAGGTGCTGTCTGCTTCTGTAGGGTGCTTCTGGGTGCCACCTGCCCAGCAGGGCTCCTTTTCTAATTCACACAAAGGTATATTTATGCTGGTAGTAGACTAAGTCTCAGAAAGGAGAGGAAGAACTTTTTCAGGGCAACACAAATAGTGAAGTTTATTGAGATGGGTTTGGAATTTTGGTCTATCTCTTGTATAAACTTCCTAGATCCAGTTTCCCATAAAACTCTTGGCAGAGTTTATCAGAATCATCTTCCTAAAGTATGAATTTAATTGTGTTATTTTGCTGCTTAAAGACCTTCAATGACTTTGCATTCCCTCTAAGATGAGTTAAATACTTGGCCTGAAACTCAGTGTACTTGATGATTTGATCTGATCGCAGTAAACTTCCTTGAGTTTTCTCCCAACCTGTCCATTGTTGTAATCCAAATAGGAGATTCCAATATTCCTGGATATGGCATGATTTTATTTGTTACCTTGCTTTTTAGAATTTTCTGTATCAGAAAATCTTCTCTCTGCATTCTTGCCCATTGCACCTGTCCTACTCATTCTCCAGGCTACTTTCCACTAGAACGGTTCCATTTCTTGCTTTACCACAAGTCACCCTCTCTGGTCTTCCATCAGATTTTTTGTCTTTCCCTTATGGTTACATTATTGCAGTCATGTTCCATTATCTATGACTAAATTGTATTAGCTCCTTTCTAGGAGGTCCAAATTAAGGTTGTATCCGTAGTTATCATTGAATTCCTATCTATCATACCCAGCATAATACTGGATAGATAGTAGGTGCCAATAAATATCTCTTGAACAAAGGAATCTACTAAACTATCAAAAAATGGAGCAGGGGCAGTGCAAAAATGCCACCTTGTGAATTTTAAAGAATGGTAGTTGAACTTCATTTCCTCACAAGTTGTTGTAGAGTAGGCAAAATGTTATGAAATAGCTTACTTCAGTTGTGAGAATAAGAACAGGCAGACAGATTCCTAGAAGTGATATTACCAAAGTGAAAAATATTAATACATAGTTAAAACATTTGAGATTTCACTGCATACTGAGGCTCTTCTATTTCACAGAATTTGCTCTGGAGGATATAGCTGCTTTGCTTTTATCTACTGAGTTGAGAATTTGAAAGTCCAAGTGTTTCTGAATAAATTTCTGTGTCCACATTCCATTATATTTTACACACCAGATTTATTTAGCCGTACTCCTGTTCTTGGCCATTCAGGATCATGCAAAAGTTCATTATGATACTAATTCTGTAATGAACATTTTGACGCATAAACTATTTTTTATGACACCTCTTTTTATTTCCCTAAAATAGAGTCCTAGAAGTGAAGTTACTGAGTTTAACAACAAACACTTTTTAAGGCTCTTAACACATATTTCTAAAATGCTTTATAGAAACTGAGTACCAATTTACACTCTCCTCAGCAGTGTATCATAGTGCCCATCTCATTGCACTTTCCCCATCACTAAGGATCATAGTGAGAAAAAAAATTTGTCAATATGACAGGTTTTATTATCCTTATTTAATTTTACATTTTTAGTAATTAGAGATGGAGTCCTTTTCAAACACTTATTGCCCATGTTTTTCCTATAATTTTATCGTATGATTTTAATAAAGGGTAGACAGCCCAATTTTTTTTTTTTTTTCTGCCAGGGGATTTTGGTTCTCACAGACTAGTGTTATGTTAAATAAGAAGAGGATCTTGAAACAACACATTAATAACTAACATTAATCATATAGCACTTTGTAATTTATGAAGCATTTCAATACATTATATCATTTGATCTTTCAACAATTCTAGGAGCTGCAAAGGTAAGATACTTCTCATTTATAGGTGAAGGCACTTATGTAAGGTTGTTCAGGTAGTTAGAAGAGCCACGTAAGAACATTTGTACTTTCCTAAAAGCACAAAACTAGGACACAGACTCAAATGCAAACATTATGACCCTTAGGCTGGCATACTTTCTTTGGTCTACAGCAACACCTGTCCTCAACACCTTGCCCCCAGAGGAGCAGCATGGGCATCACCTAGGAGTTTTTAGTTACAGCCTCTCTGGCCCAGGAGCTTTCTACACAAACTGGTGTCTGTGAAGTGCTGCTTTAGATCATGCTAAGAGCACGCATGCACTCAACTGTGGATAGACTTCATAGAGAATTCATATGAGGAGGAAGGGAATTATTAATTTGAATATTCTTCAAATAATTTGTAAACTACTGATGGAACTTCAAAAGAACAAACTTTTTCTTAATCTTTTTTTTTTTTTTTTAAAGAAGGATATCTTAAAGAGAATTCCATAGCATCCATCAACTAGCCGTTTTCTCCAGGAAAACACAGGCATTAACCAAGAGCTCTGTCTACTCTTGGAAATGTTGATGGGTCCATAAGAAATATTTTCCTTTCCATGTACAGGAATCACTGGTGGAGGTTTTTCAAAAGGCAGTTACCTTTGCTAGGCTTCCCCTTTAAGCCCCACCTAACCCCCAAAACATACACAGAACAACTGCATTTGGTGCTGTGCACATTTTCACAATCAGTAATACATATTTTGGCTTAATGATTTACCTACTATTAATGAAAACAATCCTAGGAAGCAAACACATTGCACCTTGTCAATCAAAAAAGGAGATGTCCTATTCAAGAACCTGCTATGAAGCATCTGAGTGATGCTGAGCGACTCAGCTAACATGTCAGGATGTCTTTCCTTATAACAACTAGTAGTGTATAGAGTAAGTTAAGCTTGACATTTCCAAGCCCAATAGTCTGTTAATTTTTTTCTTACAAAGAAAGTAAGCACCCTAGATGACTGGGCCTGGGATAAAATAGATGAAGTAGCCAGTGGGGGAAGAGAGTAGAAATGCAAGTCGTGCAGGAAATAAAGATAAATTTTGTTTGAGTTATAATTTTGCCTAGAACCAGACCTCAGTCATGGGCAATAGGTTATAATTTGTCATCACTCTGGGCACTAAATTTAATTGTGAAGCTTGTCACTATTACATGTAGTCACTTTAGAAGTCTTACTTTAATGTCTATTTGATGTTCCTCCAAATATAGAAATCAGTGGATACTCTGATTTCACACAGAAATTTTTTTTTTTTTTTTGCTCTTGAAGGACATCATCTATTTAAATGTGTTCTCTATAGCACTCAGACAGAAGTGCTTAAGAATTTTGTGCCCTGTGCCCACGAATCTAACTAACATGTCTCAAGAGGCCTGTGCACCAGAATTTCTGGTCAGCAATACCACACCTCATGCAATGCCAGTAGATTTACAGCAGCAGCACAGTCCCCAGGTCAAATCTGGCTTATCACTCTGAATCCACTTTTGTAATAATGATGCTGGTAATGCTGTAATGTATTATTTTAATAGGATAATACACTGAACTCTAATTTCTAGGGAATAAATACATTATTTAGCCCTGGCAGCAATTACTATATTGTGCCCAGACAAAGGGAGAGGAAACCAAAAAGAGGTCTCACTAAAAATATGTGTAAATGTCAATTATGTAAAAGTGGTTAAGAAATGGTTGGATTACCACAAATTTTTAATGTTTATATTGAATAGCTGCCTACTTTTAATTTCTGATTCTCTTAATATGGTGTCTACTGGCATTTGAATTGACTTTTTTTTTTTTTTTTTTTTTTTTGCTGTACGTGGGCCTCTCACTGCTGTGGCCTCTCCCGTTGCGGAGCACAGGCTCCGGACGCGCAGGCCCAGCGGCCATGGCTCACGGGCCCAGCCGCTCCGTGGCATGTGGGATCTTCCCGGACCGGGGCACGAACCCGTGTCCCTTGCATCGGCAGGCGGACTCTCAACCACTGCGCCACCAGGGAAGCCCTGAACTGACATTTTTGGCAAACCATAAGGGACCAGAATAGCAGTGATACTAACTGCAGGATCTAACATGCAGAATACACCTTCTCTGTATTTAGAAACTTTCCTCTTCAGAGTAAACAAAGGTGTAATACCTGCCAAGAACTATAATCATGAGATGTACAAGTGTTCTAGCATCTCCCCTTCTAAACATTTTCTAGTAAGTCTTGACAGGCAAAGTTCATCCAAACAAGAAATATTTGTCATTACTCTGATCTGTCTTAGACTTCATCCTTATTATGTTATAAGTCTGCAAAGCTAGAAAGAATGGGGCCTGTGTATGTCTGTGAGAATAGTGTGTTTTAATTTTTAATTATAATTTGAATAGGATTACCAACAAACAAATGGTTCTACCTAGCTAATTATCACATTTTGAAAAGGTATTGGCTTTAAAAAGGTACTGGAACTTAGTTTGTCTTTAATATGATTAAATATGTAAAATATAGCATGCTCCTTCGTGTGATTTTACTCTATCAGAAACCATATTCTACCCACAAAATCCATGAGTACAAAACTCACAATTCATTGTGAGTATTGTATTCACAATTCATTGTGAATACACAATTCATTGTGTATTCACAATGTTTTAAAAATCTTAGAACTTAAAGAACAATCACCTTACTTAATATTGCTTTCAGTCTTTGCATAACTTACACCTGATTTCATCTCCATTTGGGATGCCTTGAATAACAACAAAAACAAAATGAAATACAACAAAGAGAAATCAGAGTAGCCTCTATTTTCATGTTTCTTAAGATGAAAAAGTTGTAAATGTAGTGATTTCTCTGTGTAGGCATACACATTATACTGTATCCTCACCTTCTTTATATTTCTAAGTTTTTAGAGAAACAATATTTATCCAAAAAATTCTTAGGTCAACTAATGACAGTTTAGTAAATATAAATGGCTTGGGTTTCTTTCACCTTGTCCTTGGAGGTGTTTTCAGGCCTCTGCTTTACAGCAGTTTTCTTCCACCCCTGTTCTGTGCCCTTTCTTCCCTGCCCAGTCATTATTCTCAATTAGCAATTGCTATGGGCCGTCATTACCTATCGAACCCACTTAGAAACTTGGCCACAGACTTCATCAACTCTAACCTTTCAAGGATACCAAGTCTGCTGGCCAGAAGCACTGTCTTTATTCATAAACAAACCAGTTTTGCTCATAACTATTATATTTTCAGTTTCAACTAATATTCTTCTTTTCTCTGGGAGTTAGCACCTGATTAGAGCTGTTCTTTTTGCTAATTCAGCTCTCTGAGTAATACGTATTTTATCTTATCAATAAACATGAATTTCTGTGATCCTGAGATATTTAGATCCTTAATTAGACAGTACATCTAAACTGGTTAATCAGTGTGTTTTTCTGGCAGTTTCTGAGTCAAAGTTACACTTCATCTCTGGTTAGCTTTTGTAATACTCAAGCTGAACAACTTAAAATTCTTAGTTCAAACTACTTACAATCTGTGTTAATCAAAATGCTGTAATTAAATTGGGCATGGACTTATTCTGTAACCTTATCCATTTAAGTTGTCTCTACATGAATGTCTGACACTAGTACAGTCTTTAAATATTAATGCACGGGGAAAAAAAAGAAGATGAAAGGAAAAGTTGGAGCCAAGAGAAAGTAAAAGATAGCAAGGGGCAATTGTAATAAAAAACCTTTAGAAAGTTAGGAGAGTACGCAAAGAAAAATAAACTTGTCAAAGAGCTTAGTAACCAGCATAAAATAGCACAATTTATACACAATCTAAAACTCTAAAGAATGAGTAGCCATCACGAGCTTTTGTGCAATAAAGATTAGAATCTCTGTGAAGCAGTTTCTTGTATTTTTTCTCTGCTTTTGAATTTTACTTTTAAATGATTGCAAAGTTACATGTTAAAAATGAAACAAAGCAGAACAAATAGAAAAACCTATTCTTTTTCTTTCATGTGTAAGAAAAACAATGTGCACCTGAAAGTCTGATTTCGCACCTCTAATCTGAGGCTCCCTATGACTTTGGTTATAAAATGGTGTTATCACCAAACAACATCACAAAATAATGTGTTTGGGCTCCACACGCAATGGAAGGCTCTTTAGCATAATCTGTAAAAGTAGCAAGTGAGTATATTGCCAAATAGTTTGGCTTTTACTATGAAAAAGGAAGGAGAGTGTATGAAAGTAAATGTACAGCTGGTGTCTCCTTGCACCAGCTAGAGAAATTATATTTGTTGAGACACTGCACTGTTGAGATTTGAGGAGAGAGTATGCCCTCAATTTCACTGCACTATACTAGTGTTCATTCAACTGATGAAGTTCTCAACTCAAAGGGCAACATCCACTTTGTTCTAAGTTCCTGCTGGAATGGAAAAGCTGACAAGGGAAAACTTACACAAAGGATATTGTGCTGTTAAAGTTTGTTCAAAGCCACACTTGTCAGATCTCTTTGAAATGAAATTGAAAAGGAAAAACCAATTTTCTTTGAGGACAAAGTTCATCTCATTTGGTGTGCTGAACCTGTCTAATTTTCTTCCCTGAGAAATCTTGACTAGGAAAATTTGAAAAACTAGTTTACACTAGTGCAGGTATGGATCATAATGTTTAATTCAAACTAGCGTTACATTCTGAGAAAATAAACATAAGTGAATTACTGCCTGTTTGGAGCTGTGATAAATACTTAGCTTGGCTGAAATTATTTGAGACCCTTAGTCTGTTACCAAAATGTCTCTGAAGGGCAACAGTCTGAGCTATCCTGAAATGAGAACCCTCTAATGTTCTCCCTCGTTAGTGATGTACAGATGCACTGTGTGAGGGTGGGTACATTATCAAATTGAAAGCCAAGACATATCCCTCAAAGGTGTTCCAGGTAAATATCTTACATGCTTCCAAATTTGGAATAAAAAGAAAAAAAAAAGCCATCTATTTTTAGGGTAGCATGTTTATAAATATTAAAATTCATAACTGATTTTTTAAATGCCACCAAACAAATGCTGTAGATAAGTCTGTATCAACAGCAAACAAGAGGGCTTTGCTATTTGAAGTTACAATTTCCTGTAAATAAGAATGATACAAGATTGCAGATCAATGTAAAATAAAATACAAAATACAAGTGAATATGTCATTTAAACTTGAAGGAAATATAGCTGTGACCCCAGACAAGGATTTATATTCAAGATAGAAAAATGTTATTTTAGTCACCAGAAAAAAAAAAAAAATGAAAATCAAACCCAAGGGTAATCCTCCCCTTTAATGCATCTTGTCTCCTATTTCCCTTTCTCTTTTGGTCTTTTTCTGTTTCTAGGTCATCTTCCCTTGTTCAATCTTACCTGTGTGATTGGCTACATGTTTATATATAAATCCCATATATTGGAAATAGATGTATGATTAAAAATGAGAAAGCATTTGAAAATGGAAAGGACAAGCAAAATTATATCTTATCTGTTAGATCATGGGAAACAGATGATCTTTGCTTTTGCCAAATTCCCCTCAAAAATTTATATTCCCTAGTTTCCTTCTTTGTGAATGTTCTCCATTTGGAACTACATTGCCAGTGCCTTTTTATTTGCTCTGTTCAAATGCGGATCCGGCTGGACTCCTCTGATTTTGTTTTTATTCCATTTGTATTTCTGTAGAAGATTGTTTCACATATCCACACCCTTTATGTAAAAGTTAATATCTTTTAAATATAGTGCTCGCCATGACCTTGAAAAACAAAGACCCACTATTGAAACTTTTGGACAGTAGCTACCTTCCTTTTAGAATCAAAACTCAACCAATGTCCTGATAATCAAAGGAGAATTGTCTTAGGGTTGAAATAATTCAACTAAATGAAAAGCAAGCTTACTGATTTTTATACCTCTTTTGTTTAATTTTTATTTCCTTTGTGCTCCATGTGTTATAGAGTAAATGTGTTTCGATTTAGTGAAAACATATTCAGAAATGAAACATTCCTCTTATAGCTTAAAAGTTGCATGTTATTTGTGTTCAATATTTGTCAGAAACATAATTTATTATGTGCATGTGTATAAACTAATTCCTCATCGTTTTGCCTTCAAAGTCCATGAGTTGTAGCCAGTGTGTTCTGGAGAACAGCATCTTTACCTCACACATGCTGTACTTCCCTCAGTGCCTGTTTGTATGCTCAATAAATATCTGTTGAATGAATGAAAGTAGGTGGCTTTCCCTCATCCCTTGAACATCACTTTTTGGTCTTTCCCTTTAATAATGCCCAGGGTACTAAAGTCATGTCACAGGAAGAAGTGGTGTTTCCTCTTTCACACTCCACACACTAATTAGATACTCCTCTTTCTGGCCCATCTTCCCCCAGGGATAGTTCAATGAAGCACCTGCTGTAGGAGATCCAGTCCTTTCCTATCTCTGAGATACTGTCTATAGTCTACGTGATTACTTCACTAAGGAGTTTTTTCTTTGTAGTTTTTACGTCTTTAGAGGTGGCATTAAAGGATCTCTAGCAGAAAGCGAACCAGTAGTGCTGCAGTGTATTTCATGTTTCTATAACGGAGCTGGTCATCACTATGCCTTGCATCCTCTCCTCTTCTTTCTATGAAGGCTTATGACTTGGGATCAAAGCATGGGCCCATATTTACTACACAGCACATAGTATCAAAGCACTGGTACAAGAGTCATTCTCCTGTCAAAACCTCTGTTACACCCACTCATTCAACAGATATTTCTAGCCCCTGCTGTGGGTTTAACACAGTGCAATGGGAACTACAAAGAGGCATAAACAAAATAGTACCTACCCTTAAAAACAGAATTCTGCATTATCTAGAGTACTTCCACATTAATTATCTCATTTGATTTTCTACAAAAGCCAAGGGAGGCTAGGAGGATAATTATTACTATACACATTTTCCAGATGAGAAACCTGCAGCCTGGAAGTCTAAGTCACCCTACCAGTAATGCCAGGACCTCAATAAAACACCTAGGGGTTTGATTATACCATTTAATAACTCTTCCTTTCTACTTCAGAGAGAACCAAGCATTTTTAGTGGTGAATTGCCTCTCAGGCAGCACAAGAATATTTCTTCCAAATGCTTCTTCCTTACAAAATCTAAGGCAGGTCAATAATTAAAAGTACTTTGGACCTAAATGGAACCATTCAGTTCCTACAGCTTGCAGTTTCTAGACTTGCCATCTTCAAACTGCAACCTATTATTTGAGGATGAGCAATAAGACAGCTGTGGTACACAATCCCTCCTTCCTACTTCCATTGTCCTAGCTCACGTCATTATCCTATTACATCAACAGCCTCTCACAATTATCATTATATTTCAGCCTCCCCTCCCACACACCTATCCGTTTACATGCTGCTGCCAGGTAAATCTTCCTAGAGTACAATTATGTTTCAGTCATTATGCTTCTCAGAAAATGTATATGTGGCTCCCTGTAGCCTATCGGGCTAAGTTCCAACTGCCTAGCACCTCTGTAAACAAAGCGCAACTTATCTTTCCACCCTTCACTTAACCTACAAGGAAAATACATAATTTGCTGCTTTCCGTACACACTCATCTCTTTACTTCGTGCCTTTCTTGCTATTCCTTCTACCTGGAATACTTATTTTCTTCTGGAACCTGTACTAAGTCTTTCAACATAAACACCAATAAAGTCTTTACTGTAAGACTTACACTGCAGCTTCAACTAGAGACAAATACAACTTTGAACACACACAAAACTTCCTTGGAGTCTCCTCCCTGAAACTTATGAAACAGCAAATATTTTACAGACAGCCAAGCAGATGGAATTAGGTTTAAATCCTGACCTGGCCAAACTTGGTCAACTTATTTAACTTCTCCAAGCATCCATTTCCTTATCTGGTTTATGGTGAATATTAGTGATTATCCATATGAAAACTTTTGGCAATTCTTAGCATATATTAAGAACTAGCAATAAATGGCTGCTCTTATTTTTTGATTCTGCTTTGCATTGCAGTTATGTCTGTATATATGCTATGTAAATGCCCGTACGTTGTCTGCTTTCAGGAAGGCTGAGACCATACTTACTTATATTTTTCACCTTTGTACCATATAGGTCTTGATACAAAAAAAAAAAAAGCTTGTCTCAATTTACATTCCCACCAATGCAAGAGGGTTCCCTTTTCTCCACACCCTCTCCAGCATTTACTGTTTGTAGATCTTCTATTTTTTTAAACATCTTTGTTGGAGTATAATTGCTTTACAATGGTGTGTTAGTTTCTGCTTTATAACAAAGTGAATCCGTTATACATATACATATGTCCCCATATCTCTTCCCTCTTGCATCTCACTCCTTCCCACCCTCCCTATCCCACCCCTCTAGGTGATCACAAAGCACCGAGCTGATCTCCCTGTGCTATGCGGCTGCTTCCCACTAGCTATCTACCTTACGTTTGGTAGTGTATATATGTCCATGTCACTCTTTCACTTTGTCCTAGCTTACCCTGCCCCCTCCCCGTGTCCTCAAGTCCATTCTCTAGTAGGTCTGTGTCTTTATACCCGTCTTGCCGCTAGGTTCTTCATGACCTTTTTTTTTTTTTTTCTTAGACTCCATATATATGTGTTAGCATACGGTATTTGTTTTTCTCTTTCTGACTTACTTCACTCTGTATGACAGCCTCTAGGTCCATCCACCTCACTACAAATAACTCAATTTCGTTTCTTTTTATGGCTGAGTAATATTCCATTGTATATATGTGCCACATCTTCTTTATCTATTCATCTGTCGATGGACACTTAGGTTGCTTCCATGTCCTGGCTAATGTAAATAGAGCTGCAGTGAACATTGTGGTACATGACTCTTTTTAAATTATGGTTTCCTCAGGGTATATGCCCTATAGTGGGATTGCTGGGTCGTATGGTAGTTCTAGTCTTAGTTTTTTAAGGCACCTCCGTACTGTTCTCCATAGTGGCTGTATCAATTTACATTCCCACCAACAGCACAACAGGTTCCCCTTTCTCCACACCCTCTCCAGCATTTATTGTTTGTACATTTTTTGATGATGGCCATTCTGACTGGTGTGAGGTGATACCTCATTGTAGTTTTGATTTGCATTTCTTTAATGATTAGTGATGTTGAGCATCCTTTCATGTGTTTGTTGGCAATCTGTATATCTTCTTTGGAGAAATGTCTATTTAGGTTTTCTGCCCATTTCTGATTGGGTTGTTTGTATTTTTGATATTGAGCTGCTTATACATTTTGGAGATTAATCCTTTGTCAGTTGCTTCATTTGCAGATATTTTCTCCCATTCTGAGGGTTGTTTTTCATCTTTTTTATGTTTTCCTTTGCTATGCAAAAGCTTTTAAGTTTCATTAGGTCCCATTTGTTTATTTTTGTTTTTATTTCCGTTTCTCTAGGAGGTGGGTCAAAAAGGATCTTGCTGTGATATATGTCATAGAGTGTTCTGCCTATGTTTTCCTTTAAGAGTTATAGTGTCTGGCCTTACATTTAGGTCTTTAATCCATTTTGAGTTTATTTTTGTGTATTGTATGGTGTTAGGGAGTGTTCTAATTTCATTCTTTTACATGTAGCTGCCCAGTTTTCCCAGCACCACTTATTGAAGAGGCTGTCTTTTCTCCATTATATATCTTACCTCCTTTATCAAGTATAAGGTGACCACATGTGCATGGGTTTATCTCTGGGCTTTTTATCCTGTTCCATTGATCTCTATTTCTGTTTTTGTGCCAGTACCATACTGTCTTGATTACTGTAGCTTTGTAGTATAGTCTGAAGTCAGGGAGCCTGATTCCTCCAGCTCCGTTTTTCTTTCTCAAGATTGCTTTGGCTATTTGGGGTCTTTTGTGTTTCCATACAAATTGTTAATTTTTTTGTTCTAGTTCTGTGAAAAATGCCAATGGTAGTCTGATAGGGATTGTATTGAATCTGTAGATTGCTTTTGTAGTATAGTCATTTTCACAATGTTGATTCTTCCAATCCAAAAACATGGTATATGGATTGTTTGTATCATCTTTAATTTCTTTCAACAGTGTCTTACAGTTTTCTGCATAGAGGTCTTTTGTCTCCTTAGGTAGGTTTATTCCTAGATATTTTATTCTTTTTGTTGCAATGGTAAATGGGAGTGTTTCCTTCTCTTTCAGATTTTTCATCATTAGTGTATAGGAATGCCAGAGATTTCTGTGCATTAATTTTGTATCCTGCTACTTTACCGAATTCATTGATTAGCTCTAGTAGTTTTCTGGTAGCATCTTTAGGATTCTCTATGTATAGTATCATGTCACCTGCAAACAGTGACAGCTTTACTTCTTCTTTTCCAATTTGGATTCCTTTTATTTCTTTTTCTCCTCTGACTGCTGTGGCTAAAACTTCCAAAACTATGTTGAATAATGGTGAGAAAAGACAACCCTCTGAATGGGAGAAAATATCTGCAAATGAAGCAACTGACAAAGGATTAATCTCCAAAATTTACAAGCAGCTCATGCAGCTCAATATCAAAAAAAAAACAAACAACCCAATCCGAAAACGGGCAGAAGACCTAAATAGACATTTCTCCAAAGAAGATATACAGATTGCCAACAAACACCTGAAAGGATGTTCAACATCACTAATCATTAGAGAAATGCAAATCAAAACTACAATGAGGTATCACCTCACACCAGTCAGAATAGCCATCATCAAAAAATGTACAAACAATAAATGCTTGAAAGGGTGTGGAGAAAAGGGAACCCTCTTCCACTGTTGGTGGGAATGTAAATTGATACAGCCATTATGGAGAACAGTACGGAGGTTCCTTAAAAAACTAAGATTAGAACTACCATACGACCCAGCAATCCCACTATTGGGCATGTACCCCGAGAAAACCATAATTCAAAAAGAGTCATGTACCACAATGTTCATTGCAGCACTATTTACAATAGCCAGGACATGGAAGCAACCTAAGTGTCCATCGACAGATGAATGGATAAAGAAGATGTGGCCCATATATACAATGGAATATTACTCAGCCATAAAAAGAAATGAAATTGAGTTATTTGTAGTGAGGTGGATAGACCTAGAGTCTGTCATATAGAGTGAAGTAAGTCAGAAAGAGAAAAACAAATACTGTCTGCTAACACATATATATGGAATCTAAAAAAAATGGTTCTAACAAATCTAGGGGCAGGACAGGAATAAAGACACAGACATAGAGAATGGACTTGAGGACATGGGGAGGGGGAAGGGTAAGCTGGGACAAAGTGAGAGAGTGGCATGGACATATATACACTACCAAATGTAAAACAGATAGCTAGTGGGAAGCAACCACATAACACAGGGAGATCAGCTCGGTGCTTTGTGACCACCTAGAAGGGTGGGATAGGGAGGGTGGGAAGGAGTGAGACGCAAGAGAGAGGAGATATGGGGATATATGTATATGTATAGCTGATTCACTTTGTTATAAAGCAGAAAGTAACACACCATTGTAAAGCAATTACACTCCAATAAAGATGTTAAAAAATAATAAATAAATAAAATGTAAAACAAACAAACCAAAGTTTGTTAGTCATTATGATGTTAGCCACTGCACACCTACTTCATCATATGAGCATTATGGACAATATCCATGTTGATGAATTACAATTTCCTAGTATCTCTTAGTAGTAATATCATTAATATACTTCTTTTCAGTTTCAGAATAAGAAATACAGTTGGTTTAGTTTATGAATCTTCTAATTATAGTTTCTTAATTAAAATTTGGTGGTGTAGGAAATTTAAGAAGGCTTAAATTCAATTAATATAGCCCAGGAAGTCAACCATTTCATTAGTATTGTAGCGTATAAAAACGGAGCATGGCTAGAAAACTGTACGCTGTATTTCTCAAGAGTATCACTGGGTCTGCTTTTATGTACCCAGGCTGTGCCAACCATGGAGAACATGAACTGGTAAACCAGAAAGGTTGCAAAGCTGACTGCACCCAAACTCAATTGGAATAAGTTTCATCACAAATACACCCTTTGTTGGATTGAAAAGAAATGGGATGTCATGAAGACTTATGGAGGAGACTAGATGATGTAATTCTAACCCTCTCTGTGGAGGAACTATGAGAACATTCTTAATAATAATTTTATATAATTACATATATTACATTATAGAATAATTATTATAAATATATAATATTCATAGAAATACACGAGAACATTCCTAAAAATAATTATGTAAGTTATATATATATAATTATACTTATAAATATGTGTATTTATATAAAATATAATATAAATATATTGTATTATTGTATAATAATTATACATTACTTATAATTACATATATGGTTATATATATACAGACATATACATGGCTATTGAAAAAATATTGTCATTGTCAATTTTTTCTTAGCTTTACAAGTGATATTCCTAACAGAATAATAAACAATTGGTCTAATGAAATAAAATGTTTAAGAAACAAGAGGGTAGTATCTAGCACTTCTTTTTAAGTGGGGGCAAGAGTTTTGTTTTACAATGCGGTAGAAGAAGAACTTTCTGATATTTAATGGGCACTTATACATCCAGGAATCTTTTACAGTCAACTAATTGAGAAGTAACTAAACCTCCTTATTTGGGGATGGGATTTCATATTTAAAAACCTCTAAATAATTTACTATCATTCATTTTTTTTCATTCTCAAATACTTATGGATCACTCTAATTACAGTGTGAATAGTAGATTGGAGGTGTAAATCTACAGGCAGAAATACTTGTTAGGAGGTTGTTAAGGTGATCCAGGTGAGAGGTGATTACGGTCAGATCTGCAGTAGAGGCAGTTAATGGGACAAAAGTATGGAGTAGCTGGGCCATACTACTTTACCTCAAACCTAAAGGATTCTCAAATTTAGGGCAATGCTTTATGTTAGGCTTCCCAATTTGTGCAGGAGATCAGTGCCTCTCAAAAATATGTATAACTAATCTAGAATTATTTTAATGCTCTTCTTCTGGTCCCAGGGATATATCAAAGAGTGAGGGGACTCAAGTCCTCCATATTTCCTTTCCCTGGGTCACAGTAATATTCAAACACAGGACTAAAATTAGAGACAGAGAGAAGCAGAGAGACTTGAGACTTTTCAGGCAGAAAAATCAAAGAACTGATACTAGGTTGGACACGGGGCAGGGAGTGAAAAAGTGTACACTAAGAATTCACCAGGTTGCTGGCTTGGGCAACCAGGTGGATGATGGTAGCATTTACTGAGGCAGAGAACAGAGAAGGAAAAGTAGACTTTGGAGTTGATAAAGGTATTAAATTCACTTTTGAACATGTTAAGTTTGAAGTAGGGCAGGAGAATACACATGAGCTGAGGCAGTTAGGCTTTCTGAGTCTGAAACTCAGGAAGGAGTTTCTGTTGGACTAGGAGTCATCAGCATATAAATGTTGAATGAGATTTCCCATGGGAAAATTGTATAACTCGAGAACAGAACCTCGTAAAATAAACATTTGATCTTCAGGCAGAGAAAAGGATGCCTATAAAAGGAATGTCCCGAGACATGGGGAATTTGGTGTCACTGAGGTCAAAAGAAGAAAGTATTTCAAATAGGTGGCGGTCATCAAGAATGTTAAATGTTGCTGAGATTTCAAGTAAGTTGGAGTCTATGAAGTTTCCATTTATTTCACTTAAAATAAAAAAAAAAGCATAGATGACTTTCAGTAGAAATTGTTTCAGTGCTGTGATGGGTCTGGGCCAGCTTTTTGTATAATGAAAAATGTCTCTGGGAATTCCCTGGCAGTCCAGTGGTTAGGACACTGCGTTTCTACTGCAGTGGGCACGAGTTCGATCCCTGGTCAGGGAACTAAGATCCCATAAGCCACATGGTGTGGAAAGAAAGAAAGAAAGAAAGAAAGAGAGAGAGAGAGAGAGAGAGAGAGAGAGAGAGAGAGAGAGAGAGAGAGGGAGAGGGAGAGAGAGAGAGAGAGAGAGAGAGAGAGAGAGAGAGAGAGAGAGAAAGGAAAGTGTCTCATAAAATGTAATCTTCTGTAATTAATAAGTTTAACTCTGAAGGGAAGAATAAGGACTTGAAAGAGAAGAACGTTTTCAAATTTCTTCCTTCCTCTGTCTCTGATATATTCTATATTCTTATTTATGGTTCACTGATACAGGAATAAGTTGGCTTGCACTGGCAAAGAAGAACTTTTTTTTACAAATGGCTGACACGTTACCTTGGCATAGTTCTAGTTCTGGGATTTTATACTAAGCATCCAGTGACCAAAAACAGAAAAGTTTTTACATTAACTCTCGTGCTGACTTCTTAGGAGTAAAAAAACCCAAAACCGATATATTTTCCCTCCTTTTGCTATACTATACTCAGCAATCTAGTCACTGGAATTTGCCTCCACACACCTACAGGCAATGAAGAGATTCTTTAATAGATTTCCATATTAAGAGTCATAAATATTTCACTACCTTCAGAAAATAAGAACAGAGAATAAAAATGTTAGCAATTAAAATTTTAATGGTCTTAATAAGAAGTTTTCAGTTTTTAAAAATATGTGTTGGAAGAGATTTAGGAAAATACTAGTGTACCATCTCTCACCTTTATGGAAACTTCCATGAATCTGGATATGGAACTATGAAAAATATGCTGCTTAAAGAAACGTTTTCTTCTTCAGAGGATAAAGTGAGTTCTATCTCATTAACATGAAGAAATATATAAAATTATATTTTCAATTCTCATGGTCTATAAGCTACAATTAGAATTACATGAAATACTTTAGAAACTGCTTATTTTTATATCATGAATAAAATATTATTTCAGAGAACCAAATGTTTAGCTACCAACCTCATTATAATAATACCACACAAAATAAAAACTACTTTTGGATGTCAGCTATCACAATAACAGCATTTAATTTCTGTATAGGACTTTACAACTTATGAAGAACTTCGAGATCTGATATCTCATTCAAGCCTTAGAATGATCCTATGAATTAGTCAAGGCACGTATAATTATTGTCACTTAATAGAAAACAAAACTGAAGTTCAATGTTATTGCACAATTTGTCTTACCTCACTGGGTTTAGTAAGAGACAGAGTTGGGCTAGGACTCAGATCTCCTAATTACTAAACCAATATTTTCCACTATACATCAATAGTAAACATCAAACGTTGTTAGAAACAGTGAAAGAAACTTTTCCCTTGAGGTGTTTACAACTGGCTGGGAAGATCAGACATGCAAAACATTAAAGACCAATACAAACAATATACAATCAAGTGCTAAATATGCTTCATTCTATAAAAATCTGAATTAACTGGTGTCACAGTCTTATAAGAGCTCTTCCTGTAATTAAAATGGCTCCTGTGATGGTTCATTTTATGTGTCAACTTGACTGGGCTAAGGGACGCCCAGATATCTGGTAAAATATTATTTCTGGTGTGTCTTCGGAGGAGATTAACATTTAAATCGAGTAGTAAAGACTGAATAAAGCAGATGGCCTTCACCAATGTGGGTAGTAGGCATCATCCAATCCACTAAGGCCTTAAATAGAACCAAAAGGAAGAGAAGGGTGAATTTGCTCTTTCTGTTTGAGTTGAGACATCTTCTCCTGCCCTCAGATGTTGGCTGCCCTAGTTCTCAGACCTTCAGACTCAGGCTGAATTACACTAGCAACTTTCCAGGGTCTCCAGCTTACAGACAGCAGATCCTGGGACATCTTGGCCTCCATAACTAGTGAGTCAATTCTATAATAAATCTCTTCTTATCACCAGTTCTCTCTCTCTCTCTCTCTCTCTCTCTCTCTCTCTCTCTATCATCATCTGTCTATCATCTACCTAATCTATCTTATTGGTTTTCTTTCTCTGGAGTACTCTAATACAGCTCCCAATGTCCTCCACTAACAAGCGTTCCTAAACAACAAAAAAAGAGGTTTGGGCATCATAATCAGATTATTTAAATCTCATTGTATCTGAGAACATACATCCTAGGTAAGAAACCAAAATATGGATCTACATAGTGAAATGGAGAACTGAATCACTGCCAATGTATGTTCATGTGTTCCCAAAGCCAGCGTTTGAAAAGTCTTAAAAATGAGAAAGGTAAACTTCCTTTAATTGTCTGGGTTTTTTTCTATCTATTAATCTATCATGGCCAAGGTGCTTCTTCATCTAATCTAGAAACATCTTATCATATTACAAAAGCTTATATTTATTGATGGTTTAATCCAAATAGTATTCAGAACAACATGATTACAGGAGCATGTCTTAAGCTTATTCATGCTAACCATGTTTTATTAAGGTTTATCTCTTAATTAATTAAGAGATTATAGACTGTGGTAACATGCTAAATATTTTAGGGGGTTGTGAGGAAGGTGAGATACAAGAGAAGTACAAGTCATTGTTCCTGCTATCAAGGGGAAAATAAAACATGATTCAACCAGAAATGCAGAGACAATAATTATTACAAAAGTCCACAGAAGGAACAAAGTCCAGAATTGATCACTGTGTGATGGAACAGTTAGCAAATGCCTCATGGAGGAAGTGGGATGTAATCTGGACCTTAACACATGAATAGAATTTACTTAAACATAGGGGGAGAGGGAAAACATTCCAGTTACATAAAAATGGATGAATGAATCTTGAACTGTGTGGGAGATCAGATAGAACTTTCTAAGCAGACAAAACCCTAGTAATAGAAAACATTTTAATAATTAGTATTACATTTGATCACACGTAGCATGACAGAAACTTTAGATACATCATTATAGACCTTCACAAGAAACGTGCAAATAGGTTATTATTATTCCTTTTTGTGTGTTTATGTTTTTCCTATGAAGTATGCATGACCCAGAGAAGTTTGATAAACTAATCAACATCCCATGGTAAGTGCTACAAGCATTCAGGTGAAGCTGATTTCACAATCTAGTTCAGTTCCTCCTGCTGTATAATGCTGTCTCTCCCTATTATACAAAAACAGTGCCCTGAGCTATCACAGAATTTCAGCGAATCCAGCCCTGCAATTCGGAACCAGTAATGTAATAACACAAAAGCAAAATAAGCCTGGATACAAATTCTCTTTGCTTTCCATAAATAGGGCTTCAGTGGAAAGAGGAAGTCTAAGAATGTAGGTGCCTTATAGTTTTACAGTGGACCAAGGTAAGTGTAATTCCAAGAGCATTCTGGGCCATCAGCATATTAGGAATAGAGTTAAGAATACCCCAGTTTTATCAGGGTGCAAACCCTACTTGTTTACCCTGAACCACCTCACTCACAGATTGCAGAGGGTCCTTGATATGGTCACACATTTAAATGTCAAGAGACCAGCTACCCTGAACCTTATTAGCCTACACCATTTCCTATCTTTTACACACAGTAACTGTCTACATTAGTCGTTTTTCAGATTTTCTCTTTCCAGACTTCATAAAAGAAGAATTTGCAAATAAGTCTTTATCATCATTAACAATACTATCGCTAAAGGGCATATGTGAAGTTTTATGATAGTTTAGCACATTAATATTTTACAATCAGGCTTTAACATGCTTTTATCTTTTTTACACAAGATTAATATCCTACCTGAATTAGTTTTATTACATGCATTTTCAATTTTCACTAAGCTGATTTTCCTGCACTAGAATTTAAGTTTTTTTCTTACAACATTTTCCCTTCTCATTTGTAGAATTTAATATATTTTATCCATATTAATTTTTTCTCACAATATTGCAGAGATTTTCCTGTTGTACTGCCATTTGCAATACAGTTTCATTAGTTAATCACACCATTTGGTGTTAAATCTTTCATTCTGTTACGACATTTACAGTTTTGTTTTCTCTGAAGCCTGTACAATTACTGCCATGTCCATCAAGTCTAGGCAAGAAGGTAGGTTTAGTAAATAACCGACTAATTTGATAAATACACACGATCTTACCGGTAATTCAGGATCATATTTTTACATTAGGGCAGATTAGCCTTTTTGTCAAAGAGTGCCACAACTGATACCTTGTATCATATTTTGGCACAACTCTAAAATATGAAGAGATATTTTAAAGATTAAAAAATAATTAAACTGGGCTTCCCTGGTGGCGCAGTGGTTGAGAGTCCGCCTGCCGATGCAGGGGACACGGGTTCGTGCCCCGGCCCGGTAAGATCCCACATGCCACAGAGCGGCTGGGCCCGTGAGCCATGGCCGCTGAGCCTGCGCATCCGGAGCCTGTGCTCCGCAACGGGAGAGGCCACAACAGTGAGAGGCCCACGTACCGCCAAAAAAAAAAAAAAAAAAAATTATACCTTGAAATTAGTGCTTCTCATTCTAAAAAGTCTTGTTGGGCAATCTGACATCTCTCCAATATCCATTTTATTGAGTGGCAGAGACACAGCCTCTCAGTCTGGGCTACAGTTTGGTACATGAGAATATGGAAATCAAAGTCTGGGGTTTCAATGGCGACTGAAAATCTATTCTTCGTTGAATCCCAGCTTAGTCTGGCCAGAAACGAAGATTAATAGACAAGACAGGACGATTTGTAGGTCAAATAACAATAGCAGAGAATGACACCTTGAGTAAAGTAGTTGTAATGATATGCATACAAAGTTGATGTTGAGAAAAATCAACCAGTATGTTCATGTCTATCTTCTCCCCAGTAGTTGCTATGATTTCTTATACTGACCTCTGAGGCAACGCCTCACAAAATAAAACCTTCCATGGCCTCTCCTAGTATTACTGGATCACCGGCTGGATGGCTGGAGAGATAATATAATTAATATTCAAAGCTATGATTTTAATGGTTGAAAATTACATCACATCCCCTACCCTCAAAGGGAAATTACTGTATGAAAGGAAACCTCAGTACTGTGATCCAAAGGATTAAGCATTCATCACTTTCTGCTGGACAATGACAATACTTTCACAATGAACAAGAGTAATTTCAGGTGACAATTAAATTACACACAGATAGACAAAGGGTGGGTGAGGCTGTAGGTTAGTTCCATAGATGGTGTTTCTTATTATCGTCTCTGTTTGCTGTTTCTTTTTTTCCCTAGCAATTAATTTACTAATTGGCCTTAGGTTAAACGTAGTTAATATCATCCCCCCCACTCCTTTTTTTCTTTTTTTTTGCCGGAGCTATTCAAGCAGAACAAGAAGACAGAGAGGATTCCAGCCAGCAAAATCTTCACTCCTCAAATCCACCCTTCCCACTGGATACTCCTAAAAGCAAACAAAAAACTGCTTCATAGAGTCAAGACTGGAAAGAACCTGTATACTGTTGGAATCACCTTTCATTATATTTCCCCAACAAAAAAGAAAGGATGATGACCAGAGGCAGAATAATTTGATTGGCTGGAAAACCTGGGTTAATAATGTTCTCTTCTCTATGAAACGAAACAAAGTGTACTAAAACAATACTACAGGAGGAATGATTTTACCACCAACATCCACGTTCAGCTAGGCTATCAGCACGTATTCTGCGCAAACAACAAGCACTAGTTGGGGCCCTGAAAATACACATTCAAGACAGAACCTACTTGCGGACAGCCACACACTTTCGGAGGTGGAGTTGAAAACAATCAAGCTCCAAGCTTTTCTCAAACGGGGAAAGCAAGCCAAGCTCCCAAGATGGTGGCTGCCGAGTGCGTCCCAGGAGAAGGTGGGGCTGACGCACTTCCGGCCCCACCCCTTCTCCCTGACCGTCCATCATATCAAATAGAAATATTTGTTCTTTTCAAGAAAGCGAAGGGAGGGTCCCCGAAGGCAGTGCACTAGAGACGAGGATGCCGTTTTCGCGAGGGATGGCGTTACTACTGACCGGACGCCTTTAGGAGAGCTGGGCACCTCTCCATGCACACTAACTACTTCGCTCACCAACAAGATGGTGGATGAGAGGCGTAATTAATATGATGCGGACTGAGAGAAAACACTGTGGGAGTTTTGAATTGTGGCAATGCAGATAAGATAACTCCTAAGTGCCAATTTAATAACTATTAGAATTCATCTGCCACTCTCCACTTTATATTTAATTATTTCAGTAAAGAAGTGTGAATGATTTTTATCATTTTCATTCAATTCCCCAATGCACTTATTTCTTCCCTGGACACATTTTTCCTCTGAATTCTCGGCTGTCTTTAGAGTATAGATTTGGAAAATGAACTCAAAAGACCAGAAAGGTGAGGATAGTTGGTATCAGACGTCTTTTCCCTATAGATTAAAAAAAAAAAAGTTTTACTACTTGTGGCTGCTTCTTTCACAACGTGACTATTTAACTGGGCAGAGAAACCCAGGCTTTTGTTTCTCATCTTTGTTTGGAACCCCATGTATTTGCTTTTAGTAAGTCAGCCTCTGCTTATCAAAGGTGTCTCCAAGGTTCAGTTTCGAACATTGTGTATTAATTTTAGGCACCTCCCTTTATTACTTTTTGTGAAAATCAAACATTTAGCAGCATCTTACCTTTGGAAGTCTGCAGAGATTATCTGCTTATTCTCAGTCTCCCCATGAAATGAACAGCTGTAGATGAAATTAATTTTGTGTTGATAAACTGGTCCTCGACAAGCAGGGAGTGAGTCTCTGTCCCCAAGGAGCTCCTCATCTAAATCTACTGGCATCTGGAAGGCAAGGTGAAGGTACATATAGTCCTATTCCATATTTTCAAGCTACTTCAAAATCATCACAGAGTTTTTGGTTTTGGTCTACAAAATTGGCAGTTAGTTAACTTTGTAATCCATTCAACAGAGCATTAAGAAAATAGAGCCTTTCCTGTCTCCTAGACACAACCTGTTTTCACCAGCACGGACTCCTTAAATAGCAAATGATCAGTCAAATTCAACACCCTGAGAGAAAGGGGTCCAAAAGCATCCCCTCATCTAAAGCTGAAGCTGCCACTTTGGACCCTCTTTGAATTGCTTGAGAGAGTAGATGGTAGGATGAAAAAGAGCTTGCTCTTCATGTATAAGAACATGGCTCCAGGGTCAGACTACCCAGGCCCAAATATTGACTCCTTTACTTCTGGGGGTGCAAAGGTGAATTAAGTAAGCTAAGGATTAGTGCTCTAGTGTACTAAAGCAAACAGAAAAGTAACGGGCATCTAGTAAGTGTTGAACACTAACTCCTATTATTGTTCACAAAATTTGTCTTTTGATGACTTGTTTTTCCTTCACGGGCTGCTCTCTTTGTTCATTTTATCCTATGAAATCCATTGAAGTTAGGGAAGGTGAGCACAGAGAGAATACGCCTTGCAGGTAACTGTCCTCCCCCTTCCATGTTTTATCCTATCCAGTTCTCATTCATTGTTCTGATTGGGGACAAGAAATAAAATGTAAGAAGCAGAAATATCCAAGGGGCACTTAGGGACCAAATTCAGTTAGGGAGAGGAATGGGTAGTGGAATTGTATGGAAACTTTGCATATAAATATGGTTTTACTCAGATAGTATGCTTATTGGGGGTGATTCTGTGGACAGATGGAAATTAGAGGGAGCTAAGAATTTCATCAACACAATCGGCCCTTCCTGTTGCCGATAGTAGGAATAAAGACGAACACGAAGAGATCTTGGAAGAGACATACAACACTGCCTTGGTGAATCAGTGTCGCTACTTCTGCTGAGAAGCAGCAAAATATGATAAACTGTCCTGAAACTCCAGAAACTTTTGAATCTTCTCCTATCTTTTCTTGCACTCCTGTGGATCCTCCTTCATTTCTCCCCCACTAAGAGAACTTGTTAGGAATGGAAAACCATAGTGATTCTGTCCCTGCCTTGGCAATATTTGGCCTTCCCCGTGTGAGATGGGATTCTGCCAGAGGTGCCACTGGCAACCAGAATTTTGACCGTATTAGTTAAGGCTGTTCACCAGGTTCCAGTACGTACATACGATAGCTAAAGGATTCTTTAACTTGGCACTGTACAAAGATGACAAAAATAATTTTCCGAAGATGGTTTAACAATATTAAAGAAACTTGTATAGACTCCAATAGACATACTTAAAGAGAACCAAATTTGAAACATATATACTGTATCCTTAAATGAAACTCCAAATTCTTCACAGTAAGGAAATGATAATAACTTTTAAATGATGTGACTAAGAGTCCGAGCCAACTCCTCTTTTCTGTAATATATACCTTTTTTTTTCTTTCTACATGAGCTGGTCTGGTCTGCATTTGCTGATTCTTAGAGTCATCAATACTAAGCCATGATCTTTGCTAAGGCATTTACCGAAAGTGGAGTTTTCAGGTTTGAATGATTATCAGTTGATTTCTGTGAACACTTTCCTTCCACCCCTTAAACTCAGAAAGATTGTGTTTAACTTGATGCTCTAAGACTGAATGCGTGTTTTCCATATATTCATCTATCTTTCTTCACAACTAAACTATGAGTATCTTAAGGACAGGGACTCTCTATTGACTTTGTATCATTTCTATCATAGGCCCTGACGTATAGGGCTCACTAAGAATTTATGAAATAAATGAATTAATGAAAACAATTGCAGCTTTCCAACTTTAAATGTGTTTACCCTGGTAGCCTGCTACAGGCATATAGAGAAGAGGCTTCTCCAATTTTAAGCCTGCACTTAGTTCTCAAGAGGCCTTTTAACTAAGTTGGCCTAAGTTTCCCCAGCTGCTATTGGTTTCTATTACCTATCAAAAGGCACTGACAATGTTTCAAAGAAGAAAACACTTCATCCTCATTCTGGAAGAAAGAAACTTTATCAAAATCAAAAGATTCGTTTCTCCCCAGAGAGGCTTACAATACTGGCAACAGTGATCAAATAGGGGAAGATTTCCTAAAATACTTTCCGGTAACGAGCCACTAAATCTGTCTCAAATGACTGATAAAGGAATGAAAATTTAAAAATCCTTACCCATGCATCAATCCTGCATTTTAGAGTGTCCCATTTTATTGTACTGGTTAATCATATGCTCAGAGGAAGTTGGCAAGCTATCAAAAGCCAACCAGTATAACTGGAATGCCAACTTCACAAAATAATCAGGGTCTGGGATTATTTTGGGATATGTCATAAAATATGCCAAGATGGGTCATTCTAATGCACTCTTGAAAGAATTATACATATTCATCCTCCTCGTTTAGCACCTGAATGACAACAAGCAGGTGAAAGCATTAGAACCAATGTATCGAGCCAGACAGTTGCCATTATGAACAAAACATAAAAAGAGAGTGACGGTGCTGAAAAATGGTAGGAGTCTTCTACTCAGACCTTGCAAGCACTGCTCTCTTTTGATAGGGAAATGAAGCTTGCTGGGGGAGAGAGAGAGAGCTATGTCTTATTGTCATGGCTGCTTACCGCTTATGGCAAATTTACATGAAATATACATTTCTTAATAGAATTCACCATAACTTTTTAGTTTGTTTGTTTTAGAGACATTCTAAGGGTAGAAAAACTGTCAATCTAAACTAAATGCTTTCCTTAAATATCTGGGATCATCTCTGAGCAATGGAGGGCTCTATTAATCACTAATGAACTCTTAAATGCCACCTTCAGCTGAAATAATGATAGGTAAAATTATACCATGACACACTGAGTGACAAAAAACAGCCCCCTTACCTAGTTTCATAGTGTGTTACTGGATTTCAAGGCACTGATTTAAAGGAATAAAATAAATAGCTAATGGGCTCTAGTAGAATCACTTGTATTTCACTGTGTGTACGTATTTATATGTGTGCGTGTGTGTGTGCTCTTTTGCAAAATTTTAACAGAGTTGTCCATGATCCTTCAAGCCACTGTCACTAACTTCTCCCTCCTCCTTCTTTGCCATACTTCAATGAAGAGAGCCCTGTTCTCAGTTATTAAAACAACATCTCTTATAATGGAGACTATGCAAAATCACAGATAAACTAAGCAAAAATAATTACTCAAACTCTGGAAAGCATTAATACTTTCACAGGCTTCCAAGGGTTCTTTTAATTGCTCTATATCACTTTTGGGAATGGGACTGATTGTGAGAGAGGACCCAACTCCCCAATAAGACTTTGGTACTGTAAAAGATACAGTTAAAGAGCAAGCGGGCCCTCTGGGCAGAGTTTGAAGAGGTCATTCCTAGACCTTAACAAAGAGTGCTAGTATTTGTAAATTAAGGAGAATGCTCTAAACTGCCCTTGTATGACCTGAGCTCCTGCCCCTGGCCAGTTTTCGTTCTAGTTAGCCTTCACCCCAGACTGCCCAGAGGAGGGTGCCTCATGTATTTGATTGCTGGGATTCTGGTGTGTCTTCTTGGCTCTTCTAGAAATGGCTTCCTGGCCAATGGCCCCCAACCTCTCTCCTTTCACTGGACCTGGATTTGTTATTCAACTGTGCTCATTCAGACTCTTCCGATTTGACCTAGCTGAGATCCAGAGTAGGTGTCTTGCACCAGCCTCACAGAGACAACACTAACACTGAACTGGTAATCAAAGCAAAGAAACCAAACAGCAGGCTAAATTGGTGAGCCCGTCTAACAATGATCACTATACATCAATGG
Organism: Phocoena phocoena; assembly: GCF_963924675.1. Taxonomy (NCBI): domain Eukaryota; kingdom Metazoa; phylum Chordata; class Mammalia; order Artiodactyla; family Phocoenidae; genus Phocoena; species Phocoena phocoena. Next base: position 71,901,451 of record NC_089220.1, on the reverse strand, counting down.
AGAAAGTTCTCGAAAAAGTGTGTGTGCTACAGAGATAGGAAAAGCTCTTTGGAGATACTTAACTTTAGCCTTTTATATTTTTCTTTCAACATTTCCTTATAGTCTAACTACTTTGTAGCTAAAGCTAATCCTTTTCTTTCCCTCTTACTGTTAATTTGAAGGTATTTAAAGAAGCTGTAATAGAAGTTAGAAGCTCTGAAGTTAGAAGCATTGCCTATAAACTGCCTGGGCTACTTGGTTCCTGCCTGTGTTCCTCATCTTTTTTAACCCCTGCTTTCTTTTCCAATTATTATGGCTCCTTTAAATTACCGTCTAATTTTGAAAACACAAGTATTACCAAACTATATTGCCTGCTGCCTAAATTGAGACCCCTTATGTCCTTTGAAAGAAAAGTAGTTCATGTAGAAGATTCTAAGGATTTTCCTGCACCCCCTGGGCTGTAGAGGATTCTAAGGATTTTCCTGCAACCCCTCTGCAAGAGGTTCAGAGAAGAGCACCATCTGAATGAGGAAAGCTTTATCATGACACTGACTGGTTCTATCTTCTCCTACTGAGGTGTGAACTTAGTTACTCACTCTCTCTTCTGTATAGCATGCATACCATGACTGTATAGCAGGTGCATAACCACAGACAGCCTTCAACCATTCCTCCCCATATCCAGATAAAAGTCTCATTATCATGGGGGGAGCTGAGAGAAGTAGAGAGTGGCAAATAAGAGAACAAACTGAGTGAAGCCTTGTCTATGAATCTGCAGTTCTTTCCTATCTTCATCTTTTGCTGCCCATCTGCCAACAAATATTTCTGCCCGTGTCTTTTCTTTTTTATCTCCTTGCTTACAACTCTGGCCTTAAAAAAGCGTATGTCACTTTATTTGCCTCTTGGCAAGCTATCATTAACTCCTTCGTTTAAAAAAACATCTGTTGAGGGCTTCCCTGGTGGCGCAGTGGTTGAGTCCGCCTGCTGATGCAGGGGACACGGGTTCGTGCCCCGGTCCGGGAAGATCCCACATGCCACAGAGCGTTTGGGCCCGTGAGCCATGGTCACTGAGCCTGCACGACGGGAGAGTCCACAGCAATGAGAGGCCCGTGTACCACAAAAGAAAAAAAAAAAAAAAATCTGTTGAATATCTATCATTTATCGGGTATTGTTTTAGATGTTGCAGAGGAATTGATAAAAGTCCCAGTTCTCACAAAACTTATATTCTAGTGGTGGAAGATAGAAAAATAGACAAAGATAGATTTGTTGGCTCTTCTATTACATTCATATATTGAGTTCTTAGTTATGATTATTGTAATTTTCAATTCTGCAACTTTCATTTGATTCTTTTTAATAGATTCCCCATCTTGTCATCTATATTCTTGGACATATTTATCATGGTTATTTAAAACTCTGTGTTTAATAACTGCAAAAGCTGTATCTCCTGTGGGTGTCTTCCCACTGTCACTTTTATGCCCATAATCTTTTGTCATTTGGCAGTGTCTTTTGCTGTGTATGGTAACTTTTTTTTTTTTTTTTTTTTGCAGTACGCGGGCCTCTCACTGCTGTGCCCTCTCCCGTTGCGGAGCACAGGCTCCAGACGCGCAGGCTCAGCGGCCATGGCTCACGGGCCCAGCCGCTCCGCGGCATGTGGGATCCTCCCAGACCGGGGCACAAACCCGCGTCCTCTGCATCGGCAGGCGGACCCTCAACCACTGCACCACCAGGGAAGCCCATATGTATGGTAACTTTTGACCAAATAGTAATCACTGCATATGAAAAACTGTTGAAGTATTTTGAGAGTCTGAAAGATTTTGTCCTCTTCTGTCAAGGATTTAATATTTTTTGTTTTTATTTTTTGACGTGTTTTTAGGCTATGAAGAAAACATTAATCCAATCTGTGATTGAGCTGATTAAAGCTAGGTATCTGTTTTAAGAAGGATGATAAAATTTCTGATTTGCTCTTTCTCATGAGATATTCCATGGCCCTCTCACTCTTTCTGTCATAAGATGCACCTTTAGAAATCCCAACTAGAAGCCCAGCCATCTCACTTTGACAGTCCCTAACTCCAATTATGGTCTCCCAAGCTTTAGGAGATTGAATAAAGTTCTGCTTTGCTTTTCAACTCCTTGGCCACATCTATGAATGAGTAAACATTGGGAAGGAAATGAATATTAGGCTCACCTCTCTGTTGTTCCCTTCTCTCCAGTACTTCTCCAAGATCCTGGCCTCTCTAGTCCTTGCTGACTTTGTATTTTTTCCAATACATTCAAATAGATTTCTCTTAGTTTTAGTCAGCCTTTCTGATTCTTACAGGAGGACAGGCTAGTCTTTACAAATTAATTCACCTGTTACTAGGCTCACTTCTCTGTTATTCCCTTCTCTCTAGCATTTCTCCAACATCTTGGCCTCTCTAGTCCTTGCTGACTTTGTATTTTTTCCATTGAATGTATATTTGAATGTATATTCAAATGGATTTCTCTTAGTTTTATTCAGCCTTTCTGATTCTTATGGGAGGAAAGGCTAGTCTTTACAAATTAATTCACCATAGCCAGAAATATAAATCTCTTACTATAAGAATTTTTTAAATGTAGCCAAGGTTCATTTTATCATCATAAGGACCTGGTAGCTTATCCTATTCTCTAGTCAGTGATGATAGCTCTCTTCACAATCATTTATAAATAAAGGCCATCATACTAAGGAACAACTAGTGAGATGCTGTGGATAGATCATGTATCTTCATCGCTGAAATAAAAATGCAGAGTACTGCAGTATTGAATAGGCATTGGTAACAACCTTATATAAAGACAACAGTTTATTTTAACTTTTAGGTCCCTACAAATAGTTCCAGACTACCAGAATGGGGCATTTTTTTTCAATATGTCGAGTGATTTTATGGCTTTTGAAAAATGACTATAGATAAGCGATTTAGTCACTAGAGGGATTTCAAATGCTGAAATATGCTCTTCTTTGCCTCATCTGACAGTAATGTACAAATAAGACTCAGGACAGCTTAGTAGACCTTTCACGGTATCTATGTAACTTAGCTGGGTTCCTCTTGAGATTGAAGTTCATTTATCTTCTCCAGCATAAATATAATTGATCATTTCAAAACACACACGCATATGTACCCACATTTTTTCTGTGTGTTTCCAAATTTTGAATAGCCATTATCTTTATCGATCTTCTTTAATCTCTTTCAAATACCCAAATAGGAAATATTTTTAGCTGAAGGGTATCCTAGTTGAACAATCCCCTAGGAGTACATATCCAGCACAATCCTATTATAATACAAAATTGCTATTTCAAGATCTAGAGTACTCCGTTTTGGGTCATTCACTTTTCAGGGATGAGTGATAATTATCAGAATTCTTTATAGTAGCAGAATGCAAGAATTTTATTTGCCTGACTGCAATGGATACTGTTAAAAGTTCTTGTAAGCCAGATAACTATCCCCAAAATAATGAAAGTACTAGGCAAGGGGCAAATGGTACAGGGTACCATGGCATTAAACAATTTGATTAGCTAGCTCCATTTCTCTGCTTAAAGAGAAAATGTAATATGGAAAAAAATGTAATATGGAAAGTGAAATCTTACAGGATTACTGGCGGGGGGGTGGGGGTGGGGGGGGGAGGTATACTTCACAGCACTTAAGTGTGTGGAATTAAACTACTCCCTGTGCTCAAGAACAGGTCATGGGGCTTCCCTGGTGGCGCAGTGGTTGAGAGTCCGCCTGCCGATGCAGGCGACACGGGTTCGTGCCCCGGTCCGGGAGGATCCCACATGCGGCGGAGCGGCTAGGCCTGTGAGCCATGGCCGCTGAGTCTGCGCGTCCGGAGCCTGTGCTCCGCAACGGGAGAGGCCACAACAGTGAGAGAGGCCCGTGTACCGCAAAAAAAAAAAAAAAAAGAATTCACCTGCCAATGCAGGGGACCTGGTCCGGGAAGATAACACATCCCGCGGAGCAACTAAGCCTGTGCACCACAACTACTGAGCCTGAGCTCTACAGCCCGTGAGCCACAACTACCGAGCCTGAGTGCCACAACTACAGAAGCCTGCATGCCTAGAGCCCATGATCCACAACAACAGAAGCCACCACAATGAGAAGCCCGTGCACCACAACTAAGAGTAGCCCCCGCTCGCCACAACTAGAGAAAGCCTGCAAACAGCAACGAAGACCCAACGCAACCAAAAAATAAGTAAATTTATTTTAAAAAACCAAAAAAACCCAAACACGTCAAACATCAGGTTGGAGATATGGTACACAGTGGTGGATCAAGCCATACCTCCTTCCAATCTCTGTAAGGATCAACATACTACAGCGGTTAGTAAGGCACCATACTAGGTGCTGTGGTAGGGGCAGGGAGAAATGACAGCCTTACACTCTGCTGGTAGGACCAGACCAAATGAATTAAAAACTAAATAAAAATTCAAGAAATCAGTATAATCATAGATGAGTTTTCAAAATACAGGGCATGAAAGAGTTAAAAACCAGAAGAAGAAGAAGAAAGTACTGCAGAAACTGGTGGAGGGGATAGAAGATGAAAAAGAACTTAAAAAGTCAAGAAATGCTTCACTAACAAAGAGGGACTTTAAACAATGTAGAAGGTAGGTTAGATACTATTTTTGAAAGTAATTTTTCAAATGCTGTTTTCCATTAGAGATTCCTAAAAAGAATCTTAAGAGCAATAGAAAAAAAAAATGGATGGACTAGAAAATGGGCACCTAGATCTCTCATCCTCCACTTCAATTATTGGATTTTGTATTTTATATTCTAGAAGATTGTGGAGTGGAAAAGTGGGGTTCTAAGGCTTTCTTACCCCGACTCCCTCTCTCCCTCCATGCCTGCCTGTCTTCCTTTCTTTTTTTTTTTTTTTTAATTTATTTATTTTTGGCTGTGTTGGGTCTTTGTTGCTGCACATGGGCTTTCTCTAGTTGCGGCGAGTGGGGGCTACTTTTCATTGTGGCGTGCAGGCTTCTCATTGCGGTGGCTTCTCTTGTTGCGGAGCACAGGCTCTAGGCACTTGGGCTTCAGTGGTTGTGGCACGTGTGCTCAGTAGTTGTGGCGCACGGGCTTAGTTGCTTCGCGGCATGTGGGATCTTCCCGGACCGAGGCTCGTATCCATGTCCCCTGCATTGGCAGGAGGATTCTTAACCACTGAGCCACCAGGGAAGCCCACTTTCTTTCTTTCTTTCTTTCTTCCTTCCTTCCTTTCTTTCTTTCTTTTTTTCTTTCTACATAAAGTCAGAATCTGAACTTTAGAAAGCTAAAGCCCTGCCTTTCATTCCAGTTCTCTTTCTACCTCGTCCTATGGTTGTTATGAATAACACTCACTACTGATCACCCTTTCTCAGAGTCATCTGTTATAAGGGAAGAGCTATCTATGTATCTGTCTGTCATCTATGTTATTCACCTATAAGAGCAAACATGCCTTGAAATATACATATCTAAAAACTTACATTAGATTTAAAGTATATGAGAAACCACTAGTCTGTTCCTCCTTTAATAGTTGAATACAACGAAAGCTCAGAGAGAGGAGTTGAAACACCTTTCCAAATTTGTCTAGTTAATTAAAATCCAAATCTGAACTTCCACTTGTCCCTGTAGTCACTGTGAGTAACATCCACTACTGATCAGCTTTTCTCATATCCACCTCCTAGAAGGGAAGACAGTGACAACTCTACTCTGGTTTCTATCCCCAGACTTCAGAGACACTTCATTCATTCAGTGTCCACTGCTTTTATTTACTAATCATGTCCAGAAGATTCTTAAAGGAGGTGTGTATGTTTTTCAGAGACTTGGTGTGTAAATGGATAGGTGACTTTGAAGTAACTTGATTAATCCTCCTTTAATTCGAACATCCATATCAATGGAATAATGGGAATTTTCCAGTGTTAGAAATAATGAAGCTTAATGAGAATAATAGATACTCTGACTAGAGCTTATAAATAAGCTCTAGTGGGTAAGACCCACATGTCTAATACAATTTAAACACAAAATGGATAAATACATTACACATTTAAAATAAAGCATAAATTTACAATATATATTAAAGTATGTTATCTTTCTAATACAACTTGTTAGCAGATAAAATAATTAATGTATTTTCCAAATAACATGATAATTATTATCTAAAATGAAGGAAATTTAATCAGTCATTAAAACTGAAAATAATATTGTTTGATCTTTTTTTAAGGATGAGATTAAAAACAAAGTGGGTCAAACGTTATTATTCAATTAAAAGTATTTGTGTGAAAATTTTTCTAGCTACTGATAAACCTGTTCCTGACTTTACACGAGTTGGTGGAAGGGTGAAGAGGCGATTATTTCTGTTGTACAGAGGCCAGCAAAATTTTTCTATTAAGGGTCAGATAGTATATATTTTCAGCTTTGCAGGGCATACTACTTAATTCTGCTAGGCAGCCGTAGGCAATGTATGTAAGTGAATAGACATGGCTCTGTTCCAATAAAACTTTATTTACAATACAGCTTATGGGCCAGATTCCTCCTGTTGGCCATAATTTCCCAACCCCTGCTCTAGGTCCAAATATTTTCTTTTGATTCCATTTTTAAATAACCTCTCCCTTATTTTATAACTTGCATGAAATATTTATTAAAAAACATTTTAAAACTCATAATAGATTGTACGTATTATTTTAAAAATTAAATTTCTTTATTTTTTTCAGTTTTATCTCATGTAGATGGAAATTCTATTGCAGAATAACCTATGTCAATTTCAATACTAGTTTTGGAAGGCTTCTATTCTTCCAGTACAAACTTTTAGTAATACAACTATACAGGAGTAACTATATATCTAACTAAACCTGTAATCTATGCAAATGTGTATCCTTTTGCACAATTCCAATGAGTCATTGATTTTGATTTTAAGCTGTAAATAACTGAGTTTTCACATTTTGCTAAAACACCTAAATAAAGGTATTTGTGGCAGAAATAGCTAACGGGATACCAAAGATCTATGATCCTATTTCATGCCAATGGAATCATGGGACTAGTTCTCACTGCTTTGTGTTAATTCCAGGGAAGGACATTTAAGAAGCATGTGTGCTTTGTCCACCCTCTCTCTTATAACCAGCAAGCTGGATTCAATGCCTGGATTGACCTTAGAAGACATTCTTACTGTCAAATGGGTTTTACCTGATGAAGGAATAAACTTCTATTGAATTCAGTCACTAAGACTAAGGCTTTATTTGTTGGGGTAGTTACATTACCTAAATTATTCAATAATAAAATATTAAACAACAAAAACAAAAAAAAAATCCTGATATTTTTGGTGATATGTTACTGGTATTTTAGTATTTAAAAATAGCACATTTTAGTTGAAATACTGAAATCCTGGAGGTAACTGCTGCAATCATTAGACTTTGCAATGAATGTTGTTCTCCCATATAATTCACCTCCTATCAATAATTGATGTAGAGTGACAAAGCATGGATTTTGTTCAGATAGAAAATGTGGGGAGTTTTATGAAAATGAAACTCTGAACAAATGTGTAGAGACTGGAAAAACTGAATTAATAGTATATTAAATGTGTCTAATATATTATATTAAAATATAATATATCACTGCTTAATGAATGCAAAATGGTTTAGATATTACAGTTGATTCCATATCTAGAAAAACTCAATAAAATATCATTATAGGCATACCTTGGAGATATTGGTTTTGTTCCAGATCACCCACCTCAATAAAGCAGATATCACAGTAAAATGAGTCAGGAAATTTTTGATTTCCCAGGGCATACAAAAGTTATGTTTATATTATACTATAGTTTATTACGTGTACAGTAGCATCATGCCTAAAATCCAATGTATATACCTTAATTTAAAAATACTTTATTGCTAAAAATGAGCCATCTGAGCCTTCAGAAAGTCGAAATTTTTTGCAACAGTAACATCAAAGATCACTGATCACAGATCACCATAATAAATATAATAATAATGAAAGAGTTTGAAATGTTGTACTAATTACCAAAATGTGACACAGAGACACAAAGTGAGCAAATGCTGTTGGAAACATGGTGCTGACAGATTTGCTTGACACAAGGTTGCCACAAATCTTCAACTTGTAAAACACTCAATATCTGGGAAGTGCAATAAAGTGAAACAATAAAATGAGGCTATGTCTGTATTTCAGAATAGATAACTCCTCTATACTGACAGAATTGGGAGTACTTCCAGATCTACTGGGCTTCTCGTCCTTAAATGGAGCTACGTAGTTACACACTGACCAATTTAGTTTCTGTGAATCCTTCTCCTTATGCTGACTATCCATAGGCCTACTTTGAATATTTAACCCATACACATAAATACATATGGAGAAGCTTGGTCTCTGTGTTCTGAGTGCCTAGAATGGCATGTCCATCCTGATTTTCACCATAAAAATTAATATTTAACCAAAAAAATGCCCTGGTTAAAATACAAAAATACCATAGGAGTTAGCTCAGCAGAAAAACAGAAGTACTTTTCTTTCTGAATTACATGTTTTCTTCCATGACTATCTGTGATCCCAATTGATGCTACAAGGAACATTAGTAATCCTAGAATTTTCTCTTCACTGAAGCATAACTAGCTCATTTTTACCACCCTCTCCTTGCTTGCAGGCAAATCTGTGAGTAATTTTATCTCATAGTCATATGATTAGACTGACCAATGAATAAATTTCTAGGAGTCATTTTGTAAGATATATATATACTGACAGAAGTTGCTTTTGGTTTAGGCAGTAGGAAACATTAGAAGATGAGTAAGCCCATATGGACTGGGGGCAACAAAAAGATTACATTCTAATATCTGATTTAATGAGGGCTTTTTAAAGACCATGGATGGAGATATTCCCTTCCTCTCTTAAATTCTTTCTTTGGTTTTGTTAATATCACTTATGCCATTATAAAGCCTCCATTCCAATAAGTCTGGGCCACACTCTACTCCTATTACTATTTTTCTTACTTAATTATTTCAACTTTAAAAACTCTCCAGTCATGTTAAATGGCTAAAACCAGTAGGGTCTTTTATAAAATTATAAAGTCTTGCTAACTTGAGTGTTAAGGAGCCTTTCCAGTTCTAGAATGGATACTATTATGACCATGCAGACAATGGAGAGTCATTGAAGGTTTTGTAGGATAAAGATTTCCTAAAGTAGTAATTTAGGAAGACTACCAGAGGACCACTGAGTAGGAAAGAATGAAGGTGGGAAAATGGTTAAAATGGCATTTACCTAATAAAATCAGTGATATGAAATGAAATGAAAAGGAGATAATAAATGTAAGAAACATTTCAAAAGAAGAGAAGGATAATTGCAAATTAAAACCACAAAAGATATTACCTCACACCAGTTAGAATGGCTATTATCAAAAAAGACAAGAAATAGCAATTGTTGGTGAGGATGTGGAGAAAAGGAAACTCTTGTGCACTGATGGTGGGAATGTAAATTGATATAATAACTATGGAAAACAGTATGAAGCTTCCTCAAAGAATTAAAAATAGAACTATCATATGATCCAACAATTTCATTTTGGGGTATTTATCTGAAAAATATAAAATCACTATCTTGAAAAGATGCCTGCACCCCCATGTTCACTGCAGCATTACTTACAGTAGCCAAGACATGGAAACAACAAAGGTGTTCATTAATGAAAAATGGATAAAGAAAATGTGGTCTCTCTCTACATATACACAATGGAATATTATTCAGCTACCAAAAGGAGGAAATTCTTCCATTTGGGACAACATGGATGGACCTTGAAGGCATTGTGCTAAGTAAAATAAGTTTGATGAGAAAAGCAAATACTATATTATCTCATTTATTTGTAGAATCTTAAAATAAAAATAAAAAGCTTATAGACAAATAGGTAGCTCATCCACAGAGAATTCTTCTCAAATTCACATGAAACATTTTCTAGGATAGACCATTTGTTAGGCCACAAAACAAATCTTAGAAAATTCTAGAAGAATGAAATCATACCAAGTATCTTCTCTGATCAAAATGGCATGGAACTAGAAATCAATAACAGAGGAAAACTGGAAAATTCTCAAAAAAAAAAAAGGAAATTAAACAACACTCTCTTGAACAACCAATGGATCAAAGAAGAAAGTAAAAAGAAATAAAAGGGCTTCCCTGGTGGCGCAGTGGTTGAGAGTCCACCTGCCGATGCAGGGGACATGGGTTTGTGCCCTGGTCTGGGAGGATCCCACATGCCGCAGAGCGGCTGGCCTGTGAGCCATGGCCGCTGAGCCTGTGCGTCCAGAGCCTGTGTTCTGCAACGGGAGAGGCCACAACAGTGAGAGGCCCACGTACCACAAAATAATAAATAATAAAAAGAAATAAAAATTTCTCTTGAGACAATAAGAATGGAAACACAACACACCAGAACTTGTGGGAAACATGAAAAACAGTTCTAAGAGGGAAGTTCAGAGCAATAAATACCTACATTAAGAAGCAAGAAAGATCCCAAATAAACAATTTACCTCTATGCCTTAAAGAATTAGAAAAAGACAAAATGAGCCCAAAGTTAGCAGAAGAAAGGAAATAATAGATTATAACAGAAATAAATGATATAGAGAGCAGAAAAACAATAGAGAAGATTAACCAAATTAAGAGTTGGTTCTTTGAAAAGATAAACGGAAGTGTCAAACCCTTAGCCAGACTAACCAAGGAGAAAAGAGAAAGGACCCAAATGAACAGAATTATAAATGAAAAAGGAGACATTACAACAGATACCACAGAAAATCAAAGATCATAAAAGGCTACTATGAACAACTATATATGCCAACCAAGTGGACAAACTAGAAGAAATGGAAAAAAATCTTAGAAACATACAACTTACCAAGACTGAATCAGGAAGAAATAGTAAATGTGAATAGAACAATTACTAGCTAGGAGATTAAATCAGTAATTGAAAATCTCCCAATGAAGGAAAACTCAGGATCAGATGGCTTCACTGGTGAATTCTATAAAATATTCAAAGAAAAATTAACACCACTCCTTCTCAAACACTTCCAAATAATCAAAGAGGACGGGACACTCCCAAATTCACTTTAGAAAGCCACCACTATACTACTCCCAAAACCAGAAAAGGATGCTACTAGAAAAGAAAAGCACAAGCCAATATCTCTGATGAATGTAGATGCAAAAATTCTCAATAAAATTCTAGCAAACCAAATTCTGTCACACATTAAAAGGATCATTCACCATGATCAAGTAGGATTTATTCCTGGGATGCGAGGATGTTTCAACATATGCAAATCAATCAATGTGATACTTCCCAATTAATATAATGAAAGAAAAGAGATAATCTTAATAGACACAGAAAAAGCATTTGACAAAATTTAACACCCATTCATATGTTTTAAAAATCTCTTAACAAATTAGGCATAGAAGGAACATATTTCAACATAATAAAGACCATACATGACAAGTCCACAGCTAACATCCTGCTCAACAGTGAAAGGTTAAAAATTTTCCTCTAAGATCAGTAATAAGACAAGTGTGCCCACTCTCTCCATTCCTATTCAACATAGAAGTCCTAGCTAGAGCAATCAAGTAAGAAAAAGAAATGAAATGCAGAATTGGAAAGGAAGAAGCAAAATTGTCTTTATTTGCAGATGATGTAATTTTATATACAGAAAACCTTAAAGACTTTACCCCCCAAAAACAACCGCCCCAAAAAACTTAAATTTAAACAATGAATGCAGTAAAGTTGCAGGATACAAAATAACATACAAAAATCAGTACTGTTTCAATACACTAACAACAAATTTTCTGAAAAAGAAATAAAGAAATTGATCTCATTTATAATAGCATCAAAAACAATAAAATACTTAGATATAAATTTAACTAAGAAAGTGAAAGATCTCTACTCCAAAAACTACAGTACACTGGTGAAAATAATCGAAGAAGACACAGATAAGGAAAGTATCTAATGTTCATGGATTGGAATAATTAATATTGTTAAAATGTCAATACTACAAAAAGCCATCTATAGATTCAATGCAATATTGAGATTACAATGACATTTTTTTATACAAGTAGAAAAATCACTCCTAAAATTTATATGAAATGACAAAAGACACTGAATAGCCAAAGGCATCCCGAGTAAGAAGAAAAAAGCAGGAGACATCACACTTCCTGATTTCAAGCTATACTATAAAGGTATAGTCATCGAAACAGTATGGTACTAGCATAAAAACAAACAAATAGACCAATAGAAGAAAATTGATAGCCCAGAAATAAACATAAGCATACATGGTCAAGTAATATTTGACAAGAGAACTAAGAATATTCAGTGGAGAAAAGACAGACTTTTTAATAAATGGTGCAAGGATAATTGGATATTCACATGTAAAAGAATGAAACTGGACCCATATCTTACACCACTCACAAAGATTAACTGAAAACACATTAAAGACTTAAATGTAAGACCTGAAACTGTGAAACTCCTTGAATAAAACATAGGAATAAAACTTCTTGGCATGGGTCTTGGTAATGATTTTTTGGATATGACACCTAAAGCACAAGCAACAAAATAAAAAATAAACAAGTGGAACTGCATCAAACTATAAAGCTTACACACAGCAAAAAAAAAAAAAATCATCAAGGTGAAAAGACAACCTATGGAATGGGAAAGAATATTTGCAAACCTTAAATCTGATAAGGGGTTAATATCCAAAATATATAAAGAACTCATACAGCTCAAGAGCAAAAAAACAAATAATATAGTTAAAAATGGGCAAAGATCCTGAACAGATATTTTTCCAAAAAAGATGCATGAATGGCCAATAGGTACATGAAAGATGCTCAAACAACATCACTAGTCATTAGGGAAAAGGAAATCAAAACCACAGTAAAATATCACCTTACACATGTTAGAATGGCAATTATCAAAAAGACAAGAGATAACATGCTGGGGTAGATGTAGAGAAAAGGGAACCTTTGTGCACTGTTGGTAGGATTGTAAATTGGTTCAGCTACTATGGAAAGCAGTATGGAGGATCCTCAAAAAATTAAAAATAGAACTACCATATGATCTAACAGTTCCACATCTACGAGTATATCCAAAGGAAACAAAAATGCTAACCCAAAAAGATATCTGTGGGACTTCCCTGGTGGCACAGTGGTTAAGAATCCACCTGCCAATGCAGGGAACACGGGTTCGAGCCCTGGTCCTGGAAGATCCCACATGCTGCGGAGCAACTAAGCCTGTGCACCACAACTACTGAGCATGCACTCTAGAGCCCAAGAGCCACAACTACTGAGCCCATGCGCCACAACTACTGAAGCCCGTGTGCCTAGAGCCCATGCTCCACAACAAGAGAAGCCACTGTAATGAGAAGCCCGTGCACCACAACGAAGAGTAGCCCCCGCTTGCCACAACTAGAGAAAGCCTGTGCAGCAACGAGGACCCAATGCAGCCAATAAATAAATAAATGTTCCTTTAAAAAAAATTAAAAAAAAAGAGATATCTGCCACCCCATGTTCATAGAAGCATTTTTTATAATAGTCAAGACATGGAAACATCCTAAGTGTCTATCAATGGATGAATAGATAAAGAAGTTGTGGTATACACACACACACACACACACACACAAACACACACACACACACTGGAATATTATTTAGCCATAAAAAGTGAGGAAATTCTACTACTTGCAACAACATGGATAGAACTTGAAGGTATTATGCTAAGTGAATAAGTCAGACAGAGAAAGATAAATACTATATGATCTCACTTATATGTGGAATCTTACAAAAGAATAGAACAGAAAAACCAAACTCACAGGAAAAGAGATCAGACTTGTGGTTACCAGAGGAAGAGGGGTGGTGGGAGTGGGAACTGTAAGAAGGTGATCAAAAGGTACAAACTTCAAGTTATAAGATATTTAAGTACTAGGGATGTAAGGTGCAACATGATGAGTATACCTAATGTGGCAGTTAGATATATATGAAAGTTTTTAAGAGAGTAAATCCTGAGTTCTCATCACAAAGAAATTTCTTCCCTTTTTTCCTTTTTTTAATTGTATCTATATTGAAAAGGTGGATTTAGCTGAACCTATTGTGGTAATCATTTCAGAATATATGTAACTCAAACCATCATGCGAACTTCTACATTGACATATGTCAATTATTTTTCAATAAAACTGGCAAAAAAACAAAAAATGAACTCATAGATACAGAAAACAGATTGGTAGTTTAGAGGCGGGGGTAGGGGGATGAGGGAATGGGCAAATTGGGTGAAGGTGATCAGAAGGTACAAACTTTCAGTTAAAAGATAAATAAGTTGTGGGGGTGTAATGTACAGTGTGGTGACTATAGTTAACGATGCGGTACCACATACTAGAAAGTTAGAGTAAACTTTAAAAGTTCTCATCACGGGAAAAAAATTATAACTATGTGTGTGGTGATGGATGTTAACTAAACTACTGTGATAATCATTTCACAATATATACATATAACAAATCATTATGCTGTACACATAAAACTAGTATATATAATAGTGTATGTCAATTATATCTCAACTTAAAAAAAGAAAGGTAATATTTGGTTTTAAACATGAAGATTTGGATGTGAAAATGGGATACTCAGCTAGAGGTATTCAACAGGTGACTGAAAATGCAGGATCTAAGCTTGTCAGGGGCATCAGGTCTAAGCATACAAATATGGAAGGAAAACTGATAAATGTATCTGGCTAAGATGACCTTAATATTCCCCTCAGCTTGACTAAACTTGAGACAGATTTCTTTACTCTAAATTCTCTAACCTCTTTTTTCTTAGAGCATTTACTTTAGAAAACTTGCAACTGTAAATTCTTTCTCTACCTCTTCGACATGTAAATTTTCTCCCAGCCTCCTGCCAGTTTTATAACCCAGGAATGTCTTTCTCAAGGACCTGGGAGCCATCTCTTAGAAATGTAATCATCAAGAAAGATAGTGTTTTATCTCTCAGTCTCTATGGGACGGTTTGAGCCTAACTTCAATAAGCACCAATTAGCAAACACAGATGGCCTAGTCACATTGATCAACCTCTCCCTACTACTCTTTTCTAGTACTTTTCCACTAGCTCACCCAGCTGCTTAAAATTCTCTTGCCTTTTGTCTCAGCAGAGTTGAGTTCAATACTTCTCCTCTTTTGCAATGGTTTTGAATAAAGTCTTTGTTTTCTGTTTAACTTATCCAGTGCAGTTTTTCTTTGTCACATCCATTGGAGCCATGGGGGTATTTGAAATACCCAAGAAAGACAATGAGAAAGAGATGAAGGACAATTATGTAAATTGGGGAAACTCAACCATTTAATTAGAGGACTAGAGAAGGAATTGGAGAAGCAGGAAGAAAACACACAATATGTAACAGAGAATTTAAAGGCCAAGAGAATTTCAAGAAGGAAGATGTAAACAATATCAGTTCTGCATTAAGATCTGGAAAACTGATTACTGAAGAAAATGAATAAAAAGCAACTGGACAAAATAAGTAGGAGGTAAGTGCTGATATTTATTCTAAAATCTTTATTGAATGCATACTGTGTGCCATACAATTTTTAAAGTTTGGGTTTCAAAGCTGAGTGAGATAAGCAAGATCCCTGCTCTCATGCAACTTACACTGAGTTGAAGGAGACAAAAAATAAAATAAAATAACAATACTAATAAAAAGCAAAAGAAGTGTTAGAAATGATACATGCTATCAAGGAATTTGAAGAGAATGTTCCAATAGAAAGTGACTGGAAAAACATTTTTGATGGATTGGCCTCTCCAAAGAAGGGATAATTTGGCTGTGATCTGACTTACCAGAAGGAGCCAGCCATAAAAAGAAGATATGCTATGACAAAGACCCTATAGCAGGAACAAGCTGCTTGAGTTCAAAGATGCAGAACTTGCCTACAGTGCAGTGAATGAGCCTGAGAATTGTATGAGATGAGACTAACAGAGACCATAAAACTGTAGACCAGTGTAAGGTGTTTGGATTTTATTTTCAGTGTTACGTGAAGCCATTGGAGGGGTTAAGAATGAAAGTGACATCATCAGGTTTATGGTTTAAAAGAATAACTCTGACAGCTTAATGGAAACTGAATTTTAGAGATGCATCATGGGAAGAAGAGAGATCCTTTGGGACCCTGCAACCCTCCAGGCTACAGACCATAGTGGCTTGGACCAGGGTTCATGAAAAAAGCAGTTTCAATACAAAAAGGGAGGCTGGGAGTCAGATTTGTATGGGAGGAAGTAGAGATGGGTGATATGGGATCAGGGGCAGCAGACATCATCTTTTCTTATATGTCTGAATGTGAGATTTGGAGGCCAGAAATGAGGAGCATTAAAAATATTCTTCAATCCACCAGAGGGCAGACAGCAGAAGGAAAAAGAACTACAACCCTGCAGCCTACGGAACAAAAACCACATACACAGAAAGATAGACAAGATGAAAAGGCAAAGGGCTATGTACCGATGAAGGAACAAGATAAAACCCCAGAAAAACAACTAAATGAAGTGGAGATAGGCAAGCTTCCAGAAAAAGAATTCAGAATAATGATAGTGAATATGATCCAGGACCTCGGAAAAAGAATGGAGGAAAAGATAGAGAAAATGCAAGAAATGGGTAAGAAAGACCTAGAAGAATTAAAGAACAAACAAACAGAGATGAAAAATACAATAACTGAAATGAAAACTACACTAGAAGGAAACATTAGCAGAAAAACTGAGGAAGAAGAACGGATAAGTGAACTGGAATACAGAATGGTGGAATTTACTGCTGCGGAACAGAACAAAGAAAAAGAATGAAAAGAAATGAAGACAGCCTAAGAGACCTCTGGGACAACATTAACTGCAACAACATTTGCATTATAGGGGTCCCAACAACATTCGCATTATAGTGGCCCCAGAAGGAGAAGAGAGAGAGAAAGGACCAGAGAAAATATTTGAAGACATTATAGTCGAAAATTTCCGTAACAAGGGAAAGGAAATAGCCACCCAAGTCCAGGAAGCATAGAGAGTCCCATACAGGATAAACCCAGGAGAAACATGCTGAGACACATAGTAATCAAATTGGCAAAAATTAAAGACAAAGAAAAATTATTGAAAGCAGCAAGGGAAAAACAACAAATAAAATACAAGGGACTCCCATAAGGTTAAGAGCTGATTTCTGAGCAGAAACTCTACAAGCCAGAAGGGAGTGGCATGATATACTTAAACTGATGAAAGGGAAGAAACTGCAACCAAGATTACTCTACCGGGCAAGGATCTCATTCAGATTCAATGGAGAAATCAAAAGCTTTACAGACAAGCAAAAGCTGAGAGAATTCAGCACCACCAAACCAGCTCTAAAACAAATGCTAAAGGAACTTCTCTAAGTGGGAAACACAAGAGAAGAAAAAGGACCTACAAAAACAACCCCAAAACAATTAATGGTCATAGGAACATACATATCGATAATTACATTAAATGTGAATGGATTAAATGCTCCAACAAAAAGACACAGGCTCACTGAAAGGATACAGAAACAAGACCATATATATGCAGTCTACAAGAGACCCACTTCAGACCTAGGGACACATTCAGACTTAAAGTGAGGGGATGGAAAAAGATATTCCATGCAAATGGAAATCAAATGAAAGCTGGAGTAGCAATACTCATATCAGATAAAATAGACTTTAAAATAAAGAATGTTACAAGAGACAAGGAAGGACACTACATAATGATCAAGGGATCAATCCAAGAAAAAGATATAACAATTATAAATATATATGCACCCAACATAGGAGCAACTCAATACATAAGGCAACTGCTAACAGCTATAAAAGAGGAAATCGACAGTAACACAATAATAGTGAGGGACTTTAACACCTCACTTACAACAATGGACAGACCATCCAAAATGAAAATCAATAAGGAAACAGAAGCTTTAAATGACACAATAGATCAGATAGATTTAATCGATATTTATAGGACATTCCATCCGAAAACAGCAGACTACAGTTTCTTCTCAAGTGCACAAGGAACATTCTCCAGGATAGATCACATCATGGGTCACAAATCAAGCCTCAGTAAATTTAAGAAAATTGAAATCATATCAAGCATCTTTTCTGACCACAAGGCTAAGAGATTAGAAATCAATTACAGGGGGAAAAATGTAAAAAGTACAAACACAGGGAGGCTAAATAATACGTTACTAAATAACCAAGAGATCACTGAAGAAATCAAAGAGGAAATCAAAAAATACCTAGAGACAAATGACAATGAAAACACGACAATCCAAAACCTATGGGATGCAGCAAAAGCAGTTCTAGGAGAGAAGTTTATAACTATACAAGCCTACCTCAAGAACAAGAAAAATCTCAAATAAACAATCTAACCTTATACCTAAAGAAACTAGAGAAAGAAGAACAAACAAAACCCAAAGTTAGCAGAAGGAAAGAAATCATAAAGATCAGAGCAGAAAAAAATGAAATAGAAACAGAAAACACTAGCAATGATCAATAAAACTAAAAGCTGGTTCTTTGAGAAGATAAACAAAATTGATAAACCATTAGCCAGACTCATCAAGAAAAAGAGGGAGAGGACTCAAATCAATAAATTAGAAATGAAAAAGGATAAGTGACGACAGATACCACAGAAAAACAAAGCATCCTAAGAGACTACTACAAGAAACTCTATGCCAATAAAATGGACAACCTGGAAGAAATGGACAAATTCTTAGAAAGGTATAGCCTTCCAAGACTGAACCAGGAAGAAATAGAAAATATGAACAGACCAATCACAAGTAATGAAATTGAAACTGTGATGAAAATTCTTCCAACAAACAAAAGTTCAGGACCAGATGGCTTCACAGGTGAATTCTATCAAACACTTAGAGAAGAGATAACACCCATCTTTCTCAAACTCTTCCAAAAAATTGTAGAGGATAGAACATTCCCAAACTCATTCTATGAGGCCACCATCACCCTGATACCAAAACCAGACAAAGATACTACAAAAAAAGAAAATTACATGGGCTTCCCTGGTGGCGCAGTGGTTGAGAGTCCGCCTGCCGATGCAGGGGACACGGGTATGTGCCCTGGTCCTGGAGGATCCCACATACCACGGAGCGGCTGGGGCCATGAGCCATGGCCGCTGAGCCTGTGTGTCTGGAGCCTGTGCTCTGCAACGGGAGAGGCCACAACAGTGAGAGGCCCGCATACCGCAAAAAAAAGAAAATTACAGACCAATATCATTGATGAATATAGATGTAAAAATCCTAGCAAACAGAATCCAACAACATATTAAAAGGATCATACACCATGATCAAGTGGGATTTATCCCAAGGATGCAAGGATTCTCCAATATATGCAAATCAATCAATGTGATACACCATATTAACAAATTGAAGAAGAAAAACCATATCATCATCTCAGTAGATGAAGAGAACACTTTTGACAAAATTCAACACCCATTTATGATAAAAACTTTCCAGAAAGTGGGCATAGAGGGAACCTACCTCAACATAATAATGACCATATATGACAAACCCACAGCAAACATCATTCTCAATAGTGAAAGACTGAAAGCATTTCCTCTAAGATCAGGAATAAGACAAAGACGTCCACTCTCACCACTCTTATTCAACGTAGTTTTGGAAGTCCTAGCCACGGCAACCAGAGAAGAAAAAGAAATAATAGGAATACAAATTGGAAAAGAAGAAGTCAAACTGTCACTGTTTGCAGATGACATGATACTATACATAGAGAATCCTAAAGATGCCACCAGAAAACTGCTAGAACTAATCAATGAATTTGGTAAAGTTGCAGGATACAAAATTAAGGCACAGAAATCTCTTGCATTCCTATACACTAATGATGAAAAATCTGAAAGAGAAATTAAGGAAACACTCCCATTTACCACTGCAACAAAAAGAATAAAATATCTAGGAATAAACCTACCTAGCGAGACAAAAGACCTGTATGCAGAAAACTGTAAGACATTGAGGAAAGAAATTAAAGATGATACCAACAGATGGAGAGATATACCATGTGCTTGGATTGGAAGAAACAACATTGTGAAAATGACTATAGTACCCAAAGCAATCTACAGATTCAGTGTAATCCCTATCAAATTACCAATGGCATGTTTTACGGAACTAGAAGAAAAAACCTTTAAATTTGTATGGAGACAGAAAAGACCCTGAATAGCCAAAGCAGCCTTGAGGGAAAAAAATGGAGCTGGAGGAATCAGACTCCCTGACTTCAGACTATACTACAAAGCTACAGTAATCAAGAGAATATGGTACTGGCACAAAGACAGAAACATAGATCAACGGAACAAGATAGAAAGCCCAGAGATAAACCCATTTACATATGGTCAACTAATCTATTACAAAGGAGGCAAGGATATACAATGGAGAAAAGACAGTCTCTTCAATAAGTGGTGCTGGGAAAACTGGACAGCTACATGTAAAAGAATGAAATTAGAACACTCCGTAACACCATACACAAAAATAAACTCAAAATGGATTTGAGACCTAAATGTAAGACCAGACACTATAACACTCTTAGAGGAAAACATAGGAAGAACACTCTTTGACATAAATCACAGCAAGATCTTTTTTGATCCACCTCCTATAGTAATGGAAATAAAAACAAAAATAAACAAATGAGACGTAATGAAACTTCAAAGTTTTTGCACAACAAAGGAAACCATAAAAAAGACAAAAAGACAACCCTCAGAATGGGAGAAAATATTTTCAAATGAATCAACAGACAAAGGATTAATCTCCAAAATATATAAACAGCTAATGCAGCTGAATATTAGAAAAATAAACAACCCAATCCACAAATGTGCAGAAGACCTAAATAGACATTTCTCCAAAGAAGACATACAGATGGCCAAGGAGCACATGAAAAGTTGCTCAATATCACTAATTATTAGAGAAATGCAAATCAAAACTACAATGAGGTATCACCTCACATCAGTTAGAATAGGCATCATCAGAAAATCTACAAACAACAAATGCTGGAGAGGGTGTGGAGAAAAGGGAACCCTCTTGCACTGCTGGTGGGAACGTAAACTGATACAGCCCCTATGGAGAACAGTATGGAGGTTCCTTAAAAAACTACAAATAGAATTACCATATGATCTAGCAATCCCACTACTGGGCATATACCCAGAGAAAATAGTTCAAAAAGACACATGCACCCCAATGTTCATTGAAGCACTATTTACAATAGCCAGGTCATGGAAGCAACCTAAATGCCCATCGACAGATGAATGGATAAAGAAGATGTGGTACATATATACAATGGAATATTAGTCAGCCATAAAAAGGAATGAAATTGGGTAATTTGTTGAGATGTGGATGGATCTAGAGACTGTCATACAGAGTAAGTCAGCAAGAGAAAAATAAATATTGTTTATTAACACATCCATGTAGAACCTAGAAAAATGGTACAGATGAACCAGTTTGCAGGGCAGAAATTGAGACACAAATGTAGAGAACAAACGTATGGACAGCAAGCGGGGAAAGCGTTGGGGCGCTGGGAGTGGTGATGTGATGAATTGGGTGATTGGGATTGACATGCATACCCTGATGTGTATAAAATTCATGACTAATAAGAACCTGCTGTGTAAAAAAAAATTTTTTTTTTCTTCATGTAAAGGAATCTTGAACTATTCAGAAGAGAACAAAATGGATGTAAAGGAGAAAATGAGTTTACTGTAGAAGGAAAGGGTTTAACTTTTGAAACAGATAGAGCAAGAATAAAGAAAGTTGTTCCAAGAATGTAGATGATTCTTGGAATGTTGTAAACCTTTTCATAGTTTAGTAAATGAACAAGCAACTCCCTCCTTTCTTTCCTTTCTCCTTTGGAAGAAGAAAATACAAAATGGTTAACATAGATGACAATGGAATATAAAGCATAGCAAATGTCACTTAGTACTGCAAGAGCCTCAGTTATTCAGGAACTTGTAGATCAGCGTCAATGCCTACTTCTTGTATCAGCTGCCACTGAACTCTCTCTGGGTCTCGGAAGAACTGAACAGGAAAGTCACAATGTAAGCAGTCCAAGGGGAAAACGAAGTAAAAGAAAACTATTATTGCTGCTGCTACTAGACCTACTATTCCTACCACTTCTACTACTAATAATACAAATAACAATAATAAATATTTTTACTAAGGATTTACCTTCTGAATAGGACTGGTTTATAGAAAAAGTCCTAAGAAGACTTCACTGGGCAGGAGACCAGCGAATCTCTGAAGGCACTTCTGAATATAAAATTCATGCTGGAAAGTAATTTAGAGCCTGTGACCCAACTCCTCACTAATGCATTCTTCCAGCTCAACTATGCTTATGAGAGTAAAGATCATGTATACAATTGTCAGAGGGAAACTCTCTTTCTTCATAATCTATTAAAACACACAAACAAACAAACTTCCAAAGTAGGAGAATCTCTTGCAGCTACAACAGCAACTACAGCCCACAGGATGAAAACATTTTTTGCCTTGGTACCCCAAAAAGTCAAGGCAGGCTGAGTTTTGATATTTTTCTTAAAAATGATATTCCCTCAAACAGAAATTGATCTCTCAATGCACTTTCTTGCCACTCTAATGGACACTTTCTGGGAAGCCAGACAAAAAAGGTGAAATATTTTGGTGGCATTATGTGAACATATTGTCATTGTCATTCATTTCTGAAATCATGTCATGATAATGATTCCTTATTGTATACCTTTTGTTTCAAGATCATGAAGTTCTGCCAAATTTCTGGTAGGAGGATTTATCACCTGCTACTGACAAGAAGTAGAGAGAGGTTCATAGTAGCTTAGAGGCTGGACCAGAATATCACCAGTATCTCTTACAGTTCTAAGGTTATATGAAGTCTGTGCTTCCTGTGGAAGCAGAGGACTGTGAACCTGTCATCTTGGCTCCTGAGCTAAACCCGCAAAGCCTGACCCCTTGGAAGATGGTGGAAGTGGGGCCAAAAAACAAAAATGTTTACAGATACTCCAAGCACAGTCTGCTGCTTGTTTCTTGAAGCTCCCAAGACATCTAGATGATTTTTTTTTCCATAATAAGCATATGAAAGGTGAATTTTTGTGGCCTGGGGATTGGTGTGAGTTTCATTCACTGTCTGCTTTGCTGTACTCCCTTTAAGAGTGGAGAGTGTATGTCATCTCTAATTGGAACTCCCAGGCAGAAATGATGCCATCAGGGAACTTAAAATATGTGGCCATTTGAATCACCCTGAAGACCAACCATATTGCTATAAAGCAAATAATTTACATCTAAATAACTTATCTGCATTCACCTAATTTAAAAGTAATCTTTGTTCTTTCTCAACTAATCCCCAAACTTATGGACCAGTTTGATCATATTTGTGCAATAAAATTGAAATTTTCAGATATGGTAGGGAATCAATTTTAGTCACCTCATCTGCGTTTCCAATCTCATTACAGATTGCAATTTTCAGTGCAGATTACATGATGACCCATCAGTGGCTTTGTTGTTCCTGAATTACCGATTCCTTGCCTACTGCCAGATAAGAACAAAGACTATGCATCAGCCTGACAGCTTGCAAACAGAAAATGGGCTTGTAGGATTGGATTTAAATCCCAGGTGTAGGGGATAATTACCACATCACTCACGCAGTAACTGAAAAATGGTATTTCAACAAGAAAAATTACATTCCTTTTATAGTGCCAACAGAAATCATTATTTGAGGCTTCACACTGATTCACTGTATCATTACATGTGCATTGTGCTCATTAAATGTAATGTTTGTTGCAACATAAAAAAGTTATTGTTTTAGGTACTTTGGTGGAGCAGGTAGCTTAAATTTAAGGTTTGTGGAGCCTTGATGGTATAGAGGTCATTTGGATTCTAATATATACCGTGCAAGAGAAATGACAACCCAGACACAGAGCTTTCCAACCTGCTCCTATTACAGGAGGCGTGGATGGATAGTACGAAAGAAAACGGAGTATAAATCTTTTGTTTCAAAAAACCCCAGCCATTTAACCCTACAGTCTGTCTAGAGGAAGAGGACAAATAATGATTCAAATCTTCTGGACAAAGCAGTGCTGCATAGTGCGTATTTTACCATTAGCTTTGAAATCATTGAAGCTCG
This sequence comes from Phocoena phocoena, assembly GCF_963924675.1. NCBI lineage: Eukaryota > Metazoa > Chordata > Mammalia > Artiodactyla > Phocoenidae > Phocoena > Phocoena phocoena. The sequence continues at coordinate 71,877,384 of NC_089220.1, read as the reverse complement.
ACGTACACATTCTAAAGGATCGTAGGATGGAGACTGTATTCATTTGAAAAGTCATTAAAGAAAACAGTGGCAGACATACTGGAAATGCACTCCTCACCCCTGGCGTTTGGTCCGTCAGCCACAAGGCTGCAGTTGCTTCCCAATGATTGTGCAAACAGCACAATAATGAAAGAGAGATCGGCAGAGTCACCTGTACGTGCAGAAGGCTACGCATGGACTGCTGAGTGCAACAACCCAAGCTGTATTCATCAGAGCCCTATTTTCGTGGCCAACTGGCTTTCTCATTAAGATGATCAGAATAGTACAAAAGAGGACATGCCCTCAGATTTGCTGTGTTCTTGCATGCACTCCAAGGGAGGCACTGATGTTGGATACATAGATAGATACATAGATAGATACATGATAGATAGATAGATAGATAGATAGATAGATAGATAGAATTTTATGTGTCAGCTCATGGCTTCTTTGCCTTGAATTCATAAATTAATATAATGAGCTTAACTCTCTTTCCATGTGTAGAGAATGAGACCTTTTGTGGAGACGCTTAAAGTACAATTATGAAGAGCTGATATGTCTTTCTAATTCTCTATTCCTCTCACCTCTATAGTCTTTTTGCCTTGACAATCTTTTCAGAATGGCTAACGCCTTACTGATGCTGAAGCAGGCTGTGTGTGTGGAAGGCATGCAAGGTTTTCCAATTTCTCTCCAACTTTAGGATGATACTGCCAGCAACAGACTTAATTTTCTGAGAGCTAGTTCCTATCCTCTTGTATTCCAAGAGAAAATACACCTAACAAACTTTAAAGTGGTATATATAGATATGCTACTTGCCCTCAAAGAGCTTATACCTCTAGTTGGAAAAGAGGGACGTGGAAATAAAAAATATATAGTAACAAAAGTTTATAAGTATCAGGGGTTCAATGAGTAACAGGGTCACGGGTCCTACAAAGGAGGCAGTAACCCCAGCTGAAGGAGGCTACATGCAGAAGGAGATCTTAAATAGACCAGGGAGGGCTGAGGGAATTCCAACAGTAAAATCTTCTTTAGTGATAAGACCACAAGGTAGTGTGCTACTCTCCTAGATGTAAGGTTTTCAAAGACAGAGACCTGGCAATGTGGCTGGTACCTGTCAGGCACTCAATCACATTAATCTGAACCTTAATCATAATAAAAATAAACATTTATGTATGTGTACTTTTTATGTAAGGCATGGTGCATAGCCTTTAAGATAAGTTATCTCATTTAATTCTCATGCCAATCCTATGAGGCTATCATCATCCCATTTCAAACAGGTGGAATTTGAGACATGGAGACGGGCAGTAATCTGCCAAGTGACAGAGCCGGGATTTGAACTGAGCATGTCTTTCTACAGAGCATGTTCTCTTAATTGCTACCCTCTATAGTTGTAATGCTGCCTTCATAGTAGATTAGAAACCTAACATTTTAAAAACAGTCCTTTTTGTTCTCATGTACAAAGATAACACTACCTAACCCCAGTCATTTACCAACTAAAAACCATCACAGCTACTAAGTACACACGCATCGCGTTGACGGCCATTTTAAAATGACTTGAGGATCCAATTAATAGTCATAACAACAAACATCTCAGGTGTGGGTCAAATCTTACATTTTCTTTGAAGAGCACACTCTGAGCTCCAGCTATGCACTATTTAAATTCTGTGTTGTTGGTGGCATTTCGTTCTATTTCTTGAAATGCAAAGCATAACCTATTCCACCCACTCAGAATCTCAGCAAACTTTAAGAGATAAGTCCCTTTGCAAAGATGCCTTAGAGGAAATTTTTTCCTCCAGGCTTATCAGAGAGAACAATGTGTATTTGGTTCTGGATCAGGTGGTCATATTAGAAAATGAATTAAAATGCAGGCTGGGGACTTCCCGGGTGGCGCAGTGGTTGACAGTCCGCCTGCCGATGCAGGAGACACGGGTTCGTGCCCCGGTCCGGGAGGATCCCACATGCCGCGGAGCGGCTGGGCCCGTGAGCCATGGCTGCTGAGCCTGTGCGTCCGGAGCCTGTGCTCCGCAACGGGAGAGGCCACAACAGTGAATTCAGGCTGACAAACAAGACCAAATGCAAAGTTACCATTCTGTTCTGCTCCTGACAGCACTGTGGAGAGTGGGATTTCTCTGTATTCGTGCCATCGGGGCCTTACATGGTATGGTCTAATTGGGGGTCAACATGTGGTTGAACTGGAGGCTGTAAGCTGTGTTCCGAAATTAAAACTGACCAGACTTGAATGTTGTTTCCCACCTGCGTAGTCCCTGTAGTACACAGGCTAAATTTTCCACATGAAAATTCCTGCACCTTCCCAGCACCCCGTCTCTGGTCACACTTCCTCTGCAGCTCCTAATTTAGTAAGAAACCGAGCAGTCACATTCATCTAAGAATCCCTGTGCAGGGGGGCTGATGAAACGCCTCCCCTATGTGAATAAGTTGGCTACGCCCAGAGTAAGAAAATCTGCTGTGTATTCTTAAAAGGAATGCGATCAGAGCGTGTGTGATTTACAAACTATCCAGGATTTTTATCGCGACATGAAAATAAATGGATTCGGTCCCCACTGCAACTCAGGTCTTTCTCCCAGGGCTGGAGGGGTCGCCTGTTTGGCCCTGTGGCGTGCCCTTGTGAGAGCGGTGAGAAAGCAGCTGCTTACGTTACCTGGGAGGACTCTTTTAAAAGCCTCTTTTGCTCTAAAGAGTTTTGCTGCTTAATTTTGTTTTTTCCTGAAAATGTTATATGTCGCCCGTTGGTGCTGCCTCATTGTTCACTGCTGGGTTGTACGATGTTTCCACGCTTGGGAAAGGTGCTGTACAAATTGCACACCGGAATATCTCCTTGTGTGGGAGTCAGGGCCAGGCCAGGAAGATCTCACAGCATTAGCAACTGGCGCTCCTCCAGCCGGGGAGGTAGGGATAGGAGTGGGGAGTGGTACTGTCCTCATGCCATGCACAAATAACTGAAGTGACCAGCCTGAATCCACCTAGGAAGGAAAGGCACGCACAGAGAGAAGTCGAACAGAAATCACGTGTGCTTTCCACCTTGCACCGCAGCAGCCTTACTCCTTTGTTCAAGTGGCAAAATGGCTTTATGTTGTTCATGACAGGAAGGAGATTTTCCTTGCTTCCCCCTTTCTGATCCCATGGTTAATGTATGCTTCCATGGTGTTTTTTTAACTTGCCCCTCTGAAACACCACTGGGGGAAAAGGAAAAATGAAGTTTGTCCCCTCTGGGCAAGGCCAAAATGTAGCAATGGAGACAGAGAAGTTAACTGTCTGCCTGGTGTTTGCAAGTGGTGAATGCTGCCATGCACCTTCAAAGAACGTGTTCAGCTTTGAACTGTCCAGTGGTCTGAATGTGAGGAAATTGTTAAAGTTTTCATAATGAAACAGAAATCCTGTTACAGTTTTCAGAATCCTGCGGCAGCCAATCCAGACATTTTAGACACGTTCACCCAAGACACGAAATTTACATTTCTGTAGTAGCCTCAAGTCAGATGCTCCATAAGACTCAATCTGGAGATGATCTATGTCACAGTGGACTATTTCTGAGCTTTCTCTATTCTTAAACCCAAAGGCTCCGTACAATTGCTCTAGGGCTGGCTCTTTCACTTAATTAATATTTATTAATCACTTACCAGCAATAAAACTCTATGCTGGGTGCTTAGGGGAAGATGAACAGTATCTGATTCTACTTTCAATCATAGAGGTTTTAAGCCTCCCAAACTGGCTACAATTTCAATAGAAAAAGGTCTGAATTACAGACCATGGAAGACTGGGGTCATTTTTAATGGCAGTGACTAGAGGAAGATTCTTACAGGAGGTGCCTTTGAGTCAAGTCTTAATAAAAGGGTAGAAGTTTTTGAAGGGCAGAGACGAGGAAAAGAATTATAGGTGGATGGAAAAAAAAAGAAAACAGGGCATCTAGGCTAGAATGCAGGCTCTACGATCAGGAGTAGGGGAAGGGGGATACCAATGCTGGCTTGTATTTCATTTGATTGTTAATAGGAATAGAGGATGCTGGAGGCTGTTGCTCAGGAAAGTGCCATAAGCAAAGCAATGTTTTTAGGAAGGTACATCTGGGACTAGAAGCAGGGGGACCAGTAAAAATAATAAGGGCTCAAATGAGAGTGGGAGTATCGGAGAAGAGAAAGAGGAGACAAACACGAGAGGCATGGAAGGCTTGCTGGACTCTGTGCCAGAACACAGCCCACAGAGCGCTGAGCTGGAGTGGTTGGCCATGCCTAACAGAAAGCAGAAGGAGGATGAACCAAAAGAGGAAGGCAGAGAAAGGGCAGAAAGAGAGGATTCAAATAAGTATTGAGTACGTTAAGGGACTAAAAGAAGGGAGTTGGTTTTTTTTTTTTTTTTCCAAATAGGAGCTTGAGGTCAATAATATCAAATGCTGTAAGGTCAATGATAAGAATGATAAATAACTATTGGAATTCAAAATCGGGAAGTCACTGTTCACTGCCAAGAGAAGAATTTCAGATTACAAACATTAAGCGGTGAGAGATGGCAGAGGACCCTACTCACAGCTCTGTCTTTAAAATATTTTGGCCTGTAACTTGGAGAGGATGTGAGGAAAATAAGCATTAATATGTGGATAATGGCAGTGGAAAGGGGCACAATCTTTCTGGGGAGCATTTTGGCAGTGAGAACTTGAAATGGGCACAATCTTTCTGGGGAGCATTTTGGCAGTAAGAACTTTGGCAGTAAGAACTTGAAATGAGAATCCCCTTTGATTACATTTTATTTGAATTTATTTTAAGGAAACATATATTGTTGATTTAAAAAATGATCTACAGGAATGCTTATTACAAGTCTTTATATAATGGTGAAAATTTTGAAGTAACCTAAGTGAATTCCAATACATCTGCCATAGAACATAGAACTATACAGCCCTATGAAGATCTGTTGTTAAAAAAAAAAACTTATGACACAGAAAAGAGTTTATAATTTTTGTCAGTTGTTAAGTGAGTTAAACAGGTTATAAAACCTGTTATATAAAGTTATAATCAAGGTCTTATTTCATTTTTGAATGTAATTCTACATACCACAAACATACCATATATATATAAATGTATATACATTTACGTGTAATACACATACACACACCCATATACAAATATATATATATATATATATATATATATATATATATATATGATATAGCCAGATATTTTTGTGTGCCTCATCAAACCCACTTTATACACATCTCTACCTTATTTTCTGCCTACTACTCATATATTTGGATAGCCTTGGTAGGCTCCCTTGTGCTACAGTAGGGTTAGGACAATGGGAGACTAAAACAGGAGACTGGAGGTGAGAGGGAAAGGAGTGAAGGTTTGCATATGTAATTCACCAACTCCATCTCAGTGTTGTTACCTTGGTCTCTTTGCATTCCTCGAAGTACTCAGCTCCCATCCATGTTGGGTTCTTCTCTCCAAGGTTCTCTGCTCCTGAGTTCTAGTATTACTGTTTTCCCTCACTCCTTCAGGCTCAGGGCTGATAAAAGATAGGTAATAGACATGATGCACTATCCCTTATGGTTCCCCTACATCCTGTCCACACTTTAAAATTATCTCTTTATTGAACTCTTTGATTTAGTCCAACTTGAGTGGGACCCTGAATGATCTGTGACATCAATCTTTATACAAACTATTTCTTCTACTTGGAAAATTCCAGGTTTGCCTGGACAAGTTTAATTCATTTAGTCTGGTTTGTGCTGTTAGAAGTTTATACGATGTTAGGGGCCTTCTTTAAGAAAAATAATACCAATTTATAAATATAAATCTAGGTATAAAATTAAAAGTTATTTAGAATGAGAAAATAAATGATAACATCCTATACATTTTAAAAACTACATTACAAAGTTTCCCAAATCGGAAAAAACAGGATAATATTTTTACTAATCAGCCTTCTGACACAGCTTTGTAATATGATTTTCCCAACATTTGTTGCCCACATATTCTTTGTTTCTTTATATGACAACAATTTTGTAATCTTGCTTTCTATAGAGAAAATACAAAGATAAGTTGATCTTTCCGCCAGTATGGATGACAAATATTGTGATAGTTTAGAAAAGTTAATTAAGCTTCACAACATGCTAAGATCATGTCATTTTTTAAGAATGCTAAATTTGGGAAAACCTCTCTCTAATATCATTCATATACATATACGTGTGTGTGTGCGCGTGAACGATTCTAAGGCATTACTGAGTGCATTCCTGGCAGGAGAGGACTTTCATTTTGACCCCTCATCAATGAGATCAAATCCTCTTTTATTTATAATTTTATATATCAAATGACTGGAAGGACTTTCCACAGGTTAAGTTCTGGTTCTGCACATTTTAAATCTCTTTTCTCTTCCTCCATCCACATTCTTATAGTGTCAGATGCTGTAGGAAATATTCATATAAAGATATGAACCCTGACCCTGCACCTCTGTGTTCCAGCACTGACTGAGTTGAAACAGTGTATCAGAGGAGCATCCTGCAAGGTGCAGTCTACCTCCAGATGGCTAGCAATAACTTATCTATACATGGAATGACTGCAAACCACAGCAATGCATCCCACTAACCCAAACTGTTTCCAAGTCAACTTTCTCCTAATCATATTCTATAAAACCCTGTGGCTTCTCCAAGGCCACCTGAGCCAAGAGGAAGTATGTTGGAGGGGATGTTGGGGTAAAGAAAGAAAGAAAAATGATCTTAAATATCAATGGTTAAAATATATTGTACAAAACACAAGACCATAAGAACACAGTGGAAGGGACCCATGCAAGTGCAAGGCCCTGGAGTTTAAGCTCTAGCAGTAAATCCACTTTGGGTTTATTCAAATCACCTCAGCTTAGAAGCTCTCCTTGTTTCTCCTGTCCCCCAGACTTAACAGCATTAGTCCCCCATCTCTTCTTCTGTATTCTCATAGATTCTTGAAGATTCTTCTTTATAAATACTTTCTTATTATAGTATAATTTATGGTTTAAAAACCATTTGTCTGTAAGCTCTTGATTTTGTCTGTTAATAAAGATGTAGAACCTGGCAACTGATGAAACTTACACCTTTGTGTAGATGTTCAAAAAATGTTTTCTCTTGAATTAATAAACTAATTAAAAATATATGATGAGATAAATGATAGTCAAAAAAAAAACCTCACAAAGCAGATACAAGAATCTGAAGCATGGTTATAGAATGGAAGGAGTCAACTAAAAGCGGATAAAACAAATCTTAAAGAAACAGAGCAATGATGCAGTGGAGAAGAGAAAATTGGGTAAGCTCCCAAAAGATGCCTTGATCCATCTCTGAAAGAGAAGGTGGGCAAATCATAGCTGAAACAAGGGGATATAACTGAGATTTAAAGTGCAAGAGACCAAGCAGTTTGAAAAAACACGGATAGAAGTATATGATGAAATCAAAGAGGAGTAAACAATAGATGGTGACAGAGGACCCAAAGTTGTGTTATAACTAGCTCAGAATCTGTAATTTTTAAAATAATTCTGCCCTCTGCAAAAATCCTTTTCAACAATCCAGCCACTCTTGTTAGACAGAGATTATCAAAATGTTTCAATGGAGAATTCATCCTCCTGAGCCATTACCAGTAGAACCAAAGTTCTCCATCAAATGTCTTGTCTTATGTGGACCAAATAAAATATATCTGCAGACTCAGTCCTGCCCACAGACAACCAGCATGTAACCTTTATTTCAGTGCCACTCAACATCTATAAAAATTATGAAAAAGGACTGTTCCCTCCCCAACACCTCAAATGAACTGCATTACAAATCCACAGGTGGAGCCACGGAAAGCTGGGGAATTGTGTTATTGTGAGAAGTTTATTAAACATGTTAATTTGTTTATGTCAGAGTGATATATTCATTATTTTAAAACTAACATGATTAGTCCTCAGTAATGGTGACATGTGTCAATAGAGGGGATGCCAAATTAAGATTTGATGGGTTAAAAGAAAAACAATTAAGAATGTAGTCAATTGATCTGATTTACACAGGGCCTCTGACCAATAAAGATGGAAAGCAAAGGGTTTTCATGATAAGGCACGTTCCCATTTCACCACTTTGTAGCCTGCCACTAATATAGAGGTCTATCACACTGGATTCTCTCTCCAATTACAAATCCCTAGACTGATAGACACCACCATTCTGCTAGCGGAATGCATCACGCCTCAGCCTGCAGGGAAAAGAGATTTGATTTCATTGTTACACTTATTAGAGAACTAACTCCATTTAACAGCATTATGGACAGAAACTAAGTGCTAAGTGTGTATAGATGACTCCGCTAGGCCTTATAAAACAGTCATAGACTAATAGCTTCAAACAAATTCTTCAAAACAAATGTGTAATCCAGGATTCAAAACAGATATGGAGTTTCATCGTTAGTGATAAACTTGGTTCTTAAACCTTGTTTCCCCAGAGTCACAAGAAGATGCTTAAGGAGAAGAGAAGGGGAGATTTTACATAAGATGTACCATGAAATGCTTCTTTTTCATAGGGTATTAAATCTCATGCCCAACTAATATGGACTCCTCTCATCTTTTCATGAAGGTGGGAAAACAATGGAATTGCCCACTAGGAGGTGGGGACTCTTATTGAGATTCAGTCTAACTATGCTAAAAAACTTAGGATGAAGATATTCCTAAATTCTCAAGGGAAACTGGTTCTTTGTCTAAGTGACCTTTTCTCGACATGTCTCTCTTAGTGTTTAACCTAAACCTCCTACTGTTTCAGTTTAATCCCATTTATCCTGGTTCACTCCCCAGTGGCCACACTGACTAAAGGTAATGCTACCTCTGGGAGTGAAACTGCAGTCCTCGATAGGAAGGTTTATCAAGGTTGCTAGTGAAGGACTGAAGAAAAGAAAATGCCTCGGGTGGTCACAAATGGTTCAAAATCCAATGACACATTCAGTATTTATGATAAATGATCTAAACAAATAAAAACTCTAAATGTTTCAGTGGGTGTGAATAGGGGAATGAGGAAATAGAAGTGAGAGACTATTTACTATATATCAGAACACTTTACAATGATTCTCTGAAAATTTCCTATAACTGCTTCTTTTTTTTTTTTTTTTTTTTTTTTGTGGTATGCGGGCCTCTCACTGTTGTGGCCTCTCCCGTTGCGGAGCGCAGGCTCCGGACGCGCAGGCTCAGTGGCCATGGCTCACGGGCCCAGCCGCTCCGCAGCATGTGGGATCTTCCCGGACCGGGGCACGAACCTGTGTCCCCTGCATCGGCAGGCGGACTCTCAACCACTGCGCCACCAGGGAAGCCCCTATAATTGCTTCTTAAATTTTATTTATTTATATTTGGCTGTGTTGGGTCTTTGTTGCTGCGCGGGGGCTTTCTCTAGTTGCAGCGAGCGGGGGTCTGTTCTTTGTTGCAGTGCACGGTCTTCTCATTGTGGGGCCTTCTCTTGCTGGGGAGCACAGGCTCTAGGCCCGTGGGCTTTAGTAGTTATGGCTCACAGACTCAGTAGTTGTGGCTCGTGAGCTCTAGAGCGCAGGCTCAGTAGTTGCGGTGCACGGGCTTAGTTGCTCCGCGGCGTGTGGGATCTTCTTGGACCAGGGCTCGAATCCATGTCCCCTGCATTGGCAGGCGGATTCTTAACCACTGCGCCACCAGGGAAGTTTAATAATTGCTTCTTAAATTGATAGTTTTTAAGTTCATGGAAAGGACCTTTGAGATGTAAGAGCTTATGAGTTCACGGAGAATAATTTAAGCATGATGAATTAATTTCCTTATGCATAGAGTTGCTAGACCAATGGACTAGAGAGATTAAGGATTATTCCCAGGTCTCTGGGCTCCCTACTACTCGGTGGATAATTGTGGGCTGGTGAAGACTGAAGGAAGAAGAGGTTAGGAGGAAAGAGAATAAATTAAATTTGAGATATCATGAGATATCCACGTAGAGCTATTAGGTAGGCAATAGGATACCAAAATGTGGAGATCTGGAGACAACAAGCTTGGGCTGGAGAAATATATTTGGAAAAAGATGGATGGACATGCAGGAGGAAAAAGTAAATGGAGAGGTAGGAGAAAAACTCGGATCAGGTGGTATCTTAGCAGTCAGAGGAGAAATGTTTCAAGAAAGTGATGGTAGTGACTATACTGAGTGCTGCCAAAGAGTTGAGTAAGATGAGGAAAGAAATGTTTCCATTAGGTTTGATGATGGCTATTATTCTACTGACATGCCATGGAAAAATACCTTAACCGTAATTTTTCTTTTTCTCATTTGTAACTTCAGTTTCTCAGCTGTTACAGGCAATGACTATGGATGTAGTTTTGTTAAAATGAATACTTGGCTCTTTTCTGTTGCAAAATATCCCCCGCTGGCCAGAGGAAAATTCACACCTTTGTTATTTGGGGACTCTCCAAGGATGCTGACATTATCTATAAAACACTATTGGCCATTCCTTGCTACCAGTAGGGATGGAAACCCACCACACCTGCTGCCAATGAAACACAACAGTGGTGCACAACACTGGAGACCTGATGGCTGCGGGGACGCTTTTGTGAATATAGAGGCAGATCCATCCCCCTGTTGTATTCAGTTGAGGATATGCCACAATAAAGCTGCTTGGACACTAAAGTATGTGGAATGTAGTGAGGCAGCCCTATCAGCTCACACGCACTTAGTCCTATCCTCAGAGAACACACCTGTCTCCAGGATGGCTGGATTTAGCACGAGCTTGTCCATTGCTATGGCTGGCAAACTATTCCTCTATGTACCACCATCTAGCTTCCTCCTTTCCTTTTGGGAAGTTCCACCTCAGGGACTTCTCATTGTCCTTCCAGCTATCCGGCTTCTTTCACTGCCCTCCCAGTGCATCAGATACATGTGAATATAGTGGGAAGCTCAACGGACTCTCCAGTTTCTTTGCAAATTACTGGCTAGAAATGGGGAGGGTGGAGCCTGTACAATTTCGTTGGCATAAGAACTCCATCCCTCACCCATTTAAGACACTTTGTTACATACATTCACATCACTTCCATGAAGTTAGAGAGAATTCTCATAGAATCAATTTAAAATAAAAATAAACCTCAGAGAGGTTAAATAACTTGTCCAAAGGCACACAGCACATGAGTGGACAAGGTAAAACTTAAATCTAGACCTAACTGACTTCAAGGCTGTAGTCGTTTTTAAGAACAGCTTTTATTGAGGTACAGGTGTCATGAAATACACTGCACATATTTACTGTGTCAATTTTGATAAAATTCAAACATATATACTCATGAAACTATCACCACAGTTAAGAAAATGAACATACATGTCACCAATAAACATTTCTTTATGACTCTTTGTAATACTTCCCTTCTGCCTCTCCCTGACACCCTAATCCCAGGCAACCACTCATCTATTTTCTGTCAGTATAGATTAATTTGCATCTTCTAGGATTTTATATAAATGATTACTTATAGCATAGACTTTTTTCTCTCAATTTTTTTCACTCAGCATAATTATTTTGAGGTTCATTCAGAGCATTCTGTGCACTATAGTTTATTTTTATATATTGTTGAATAGTATTCCATTTCATGGATATGCCAAATTTTACTTATTCATTCACCAGCTGACGGATGCTTGAATTGTTTCTAGTTTGGGGTCATCACAAATAAAGCCACTCTGAATATTCATGTGCAATGTGTAGTCTTTGTATGAAGATACGCTTTCATTTCTCTTGGGCAATACTGTGAGTGCATGTTTAATTTTTTTTAAGAAACATCAAAACTCTTTTTCAAAGTGGTTTCTACTATCTTCCATTCAGTTGAGTGTATGAGAATTCCAGTTCCTCCACATCCGCACCAAGACTTGATATAATCAGTATCTTAATTTTAACTATTTTAATAGTTTTGTTGAGGTATCTCATTATGGTTTTAATCTGTGTTTCCCTAGTGACTACTGATGGTGAGCATCTTTTTTTGTGTTTACTTGCTATCAGTGTATCTTTGGAGAAGTGTCAGTTCTTTTGTCCACTTTTTGTTGGGATGTTTCTTTTATTATTATTAGATTTTGTATTCTGAATACAATTTCTTTTAATCGGATATTTAATTTACAGACATTTTCTACCAGTCTGTGCCTTCATTTTTCATTTTTTAAATGGTGTCTGTTTTTTTTTTTTTTTGCGGTACGCGGGCCTCTCACTGCTGTGGCCTCTCCCGCTGTGGAGCACAGGACACGCAGGCTCAGCGGCCATGGCTCACGGGCCCAGCCGCTACGCAGCACGCGGGATCCTCCCGGACCGGGGCACGAACCCGCGCCCCCTGCATCGGCAGGTGGACTCCCAACCACTGCACCACCAGGGAAGCCCTAAATGGTGTCTTTTAAATATTTTCATTTCCTAACAATGTCTTTCAAAGAATAGGAATTGTTAATTTTGATGAAGTCCTATTTATAGATGTTTTGTTTCATGGATATTTTTTGTCTAACCAATGAAATTAGCCTAACTCAAGGTCACAAAAATTTTCTCCCATGTGTTCTTCTAGAGGTTTTACAGTTTTAGGTTTTACATTTAGGTATATGAGCCATTTGGAATAATTTTTGTTTCTAGTTTAAGGTATGGATTGATGCTCATTTGTTTTGCTTATGAGTATTCTTTAGTTCCAGCACAGTTTGTTAAAAGATTATCCCTACTCCATTGAATTTGCCTTTAGTGTTGTCTATATCTATCTATGTATCTATCTATATCTATCTATCTAATCTATTATCTATCATCTATCTATCTATCTATCTATGTCTATACTGGACCTTTTATTCTGTTCCTTTGGTCTATTTGCCTATATTTAAGCCAATTCTACACTGTCTGGATGATTAGCTTTTTATTAAGTTTTGAATTCAGGTATTGCTAGCCTTTCGATTTTGTTTTTTATTCTAAGTCGTTTGGGCTAATCAACGTCTTTTGCATTTCCATAGGACTTTATAGAATCAGTTCATCACTTTCCTCAAAAAAAGAAACCTGCTGGAATTTTGATTGTGATGCTGTTGAATCTATAGATCAATTTAAGGAGAACTGACATCTCAACAATATTGAGCCTTCCAACCCTAAAGGCGGTTATCTTTCCATGTAAGTTCATTTTAATTTCACTAAGTAATGTTTTACAGTTTTTAGAGGTTTTTACATGTCTTTTGTCAAATTTATCCTTAAGTTTCTAATATTTTTGGATGCTATTATAAATGGTATTTTTGATTATAATTTCCTTTTGTTTGTTGTTAGCATATAGAAAATACAACTGGTATGCTTGATCCTATATCCTGCAACCTTGCCAAGATCACTTATTAGTTCTAGTGTCTTTTTAGATATTCTGTACGTTTTCTACAAAGATGACAATGCTGTCTGTGAATAGAGTTTCACTTCTTCCTTTTCAATTAGATGCCTACTATGTCTTTTTCTTGCTTTCTTGCATCAGCTGATCTTGTACTCCTACTCCTTCATTTATTCATTCAACAAATTTTTTTGATTGCCTATTACATATCAGCCATGGTTATAAGTGAGATGAATTCAGTGTGAATGAGACAACGAGGGTGGGTACATGTTGTCATGGAGTTTACAACAATCATTCAGTTGTTTATAAAAACAGATGTATTTAAACATGAGTGCTAATATTGGTAAGGAATAGCTAATGAAAATAGGAATATTTAGCCTAAAAAATAACAGACAAAGGGAGAATAATTATGCTGTCAAATATTCAAGGGATTATTCAGCAGAAAGAGATTTTTTTTTTCCTGTATAATTCCAGAGGACTTAACTAGGATTAGTGGTGGAAAGTCGAGGAGAGAAATATAAGCATTTGTTACCACAAAAAAATATTTGATATTGAAACAAACTGCCTCATAATAATCTTGCTATGAAAAGTTTATCAAGAGGCTGAATAATCTTTCATTAGGTGTACTATAAAGAGACATCATACTCAGGCAGAAGACACAGTTAACCACCAGAGTGGTTACCAATTTGGATGATCTGAAATTCTTTATCTACAAAGATGAATGGGACAAGGTCTTTGCTTGTATTCTGCTTATAATCTCCTCAGAAAGAAAAATAGATTTATGATACAGATAAATAATGCAATTCTAATTATGGTTCAAGATACCAAATGAAGATACTTATACAAAGTGGGACACAATTAATGGCTATATAAATGGGACAAATCATATATTCAACAAGAATTGTTCAGACATTTTTTGTCAATCAAATTAACATATATAAATGTAATTTTATTATTTTTTCCACACATTCCAGCTTCTCTTCAAAATTCCTATCTGCCTTGTCTTGAGTGTCCCTTCCTCTCCTTTATATAGTTTCTAATTCCTAATTCCTCCTTCAGTGCTGGTCTTAAATCCTAAGAACATCCTTCTGAAGATCCCCTCAAAATTCTAGTCTTCTGTGGTCATTCCCTTTCCTCATTGATTGTTTACACTTCAGTTAGATCATCAGGAAAGAAAATAAGTCTTACGTCTCTAAGTATGTCTGATCCCTAGAATAATATTCACAACATGCACTCAATAAATGGGAGCTAATATTATTGTAACGACAATAATGCATAAAAGAGATCAGGGAGAAAAGACTGTCATGATAACTTCAGGTGGCACAGTTAGAAAATGTTCTTTAGAGGAGGTGGAATTTTACCTCCTACTTCTCTCCTGATTCACTGATACATTTAGTCACTTAATAAATATTCACTGATGACTTCTAAGTCACATCCTGTCAAAGACTGAGGATACAAAAAAGAACAAGGCAGACATGGCTCCCTGACTCAGGAACTTACATTCTTATTATAGAAATAAGTAAAAAGACAAATACACAGATAAATAAAGGATTTACAAATGATTAAGGAAACAAACTGGAGACTAATTTTATGTAGCATGGTTAGGAACAGATTTTCTGTGGAACTGACAGGCTGGGACATGATAAAACGGACATGCAGACAGTGTTAGGAGCAGGGCAGTTGGGGTACATTTAGGCAGAGGAAAGAGCTTCTGCAAAACTAGCTATGTGAGAAAGACCTTAGCTTTTACCAGGAATGAACAGAAGGTCATGTGCCTACAGCCTGGTGGGGAAAGGGGAGATGTGGATGAGATGATCTCGGAGAGGTAGACGGGCCCGGGTCGTGTGAGGCTTTGAAGGCTATGGGGAGGAGTTCAGATTTCCTTTTAAGCATAAGGGAAGATGTTACAGGACTTTAAGCAGGAAAGTGACATGACCTGGTAGTTTACATTTTTTGAGAACATTGGTTGTTCTGTGGGAAACGGATTGACAAGAGTATGGAGTTAGAAGGCAGTTAGCAGTAACCCAGAGAAGAAATGATACTTTCTTGAACACGGCTGAGGTAGCAGAATTGGAGAGAAGTCAATAATCTTCCATGTTGCAACCTGATGTGGCCGATTTAAGCAGCCCTTTGAGCTTTAAGAATATCAGAATTCTGCTCTTATAGACTCAAATCCAGGCTGGAAGGAATGCTTTTTTTTTTTTGCCTAGGAAATACATTGTTCTCTATTTGGATGCTGTTTTATTTATGGTGGCTTGGAAGAGGGCTGCTGATGAATGAGGTTTATGGATGCCTCAGGTCTCCATCAGCCAAGCACTGACGACACCTCAGATGACCCTCCCCAGTACAGCTATCTGCTGCACTGGCAGCAGTGCGACCTGCTCCTCTGCAATGTCGAGGAGCTCTAACTGTTACAGCAGGGGTCCCCAACCCCCGGGGCCACGGACCGCTACCGGTCTGTTAGGAACCGGGCTGCACAGCAGGAGGTGAGCGGCAGGTGAGCAAGGGAAGCTTCGTCTGTATTTACAGCTGCTTCCCCATCGCCTGCATTACTGCCTGAGCTCCGCCTCCTGTCAGATCAGCCTCAGCATTAGATTCTCATAGGAGCGCGAACCCTACTGTGAACTGAGCATGCGAGGGATCTAGGTTGCGTGCTCCTTACAAGAATCTAGTGCCTGATGATCTGAGGTGGAGCTGAGGCAGTGATGCTAGCGCTGGGGAGCGGCTGCAAATACAGATTATCATTAGCAGACAGGTTTGACCATAATAAATCAGTTGCTTGCAGACTCATATCAAAACCCTATCAGTGAGTGGCCAGTGACAATTAAGCTGCATCTGGTGGCAGGCTGTGTAGTGACAAGTGAGTTGATGTACTTCAGTTGTACAGCTGCATCTGGTGGCAGGCTTTAAGTCAGAATCCAACACTTATTTTCGTCTGCGCGTGGCCCACCCATGATTTTATTTACCACTTCTGTCCGTGCCTCTTTCCCGCACCGCACACTTGTCTCAGTCACAGTTTTGGTAAGCTCACAAGCTAACCCTAGCCAAAATGAGCAAAAAACAAACGTGGCTGGAGAGCTTCTCTGAAAATGGAGAAAGACCCAGTGATGAGACAGCAGAGGACTCTAAGACTGCCAACCACAAGAAAGCTGCAATTAAAAGAAAATACCAAGAGTCCTACTTAAATTACGGGTTCATTGCAACAGGTGATTCACATTCTCCAAGCCCACTTTGTATATGTGGTGACCAGCTATCCAGTGAAGCCATGAAACCTTCCAAACTGCTTTGCCACATGGAGACCAAGCATCCTGCATTAAAATACAAGCCTTTGGAGTTTTTCAAAAGAAAAAAATGTGAACGCAAAGAACAGAAGCAATTATTGAAGGCTACCACTTTGTCAAATGTGTCTGCACTGAGAGCACATTCTTAGTGGCTAACCGCATTGCTAAACCTAAGAAGCCCTTTACTATTGGTGAAGCGTTGATCCTGCCTGCTGCTAAGGACATCTGTTGTGAACTTTTAGTAGAGGCTGCAGTTCAAAAGGTAGCATGTGTTCCTCTTTCAGCTAGCACCATAACTAGATGAACTGATGAAATAGCAGAGGATATTGAGGCACGATTGTTAGAGAGGATTACTGAGTCACCGTGGTACGCAATCCAGGTTGACGAGTCTACCAGTGTTGACGACAAGGCACCAATGCTTGTGTTTGTGCGATATATTTTTCAGGAGGATGTGCATGAGGATATGTTATGTGCACTTTCGTTGCCAACCAACACCACAGCTGCAGAACTATTCGAGTCTTTGAATGATTACTATCAGGAAAACTGAATTGGTCATTTTGTGTTGGTATATGCGCGGATGGAGTGGCTTCTGTGACTGGATGGCTTTCTGGTTTCACTACTCGGGTCAAAGAGGTCACTTCTGAATGTGAGTCTACGCACTGTGTCATCCATAGAGAAATGCTGGCTAGCCGAACAATGTCACCTGAACTTAACAATGTTTTGCAGGATGTGATTAAAATTATCAAACACGTTAAAGTACATGCCCTTAACTCACGTCTGTTCACGCAGCTCTGTGAGGGGATGGACACAGAACATACACGTCTTGTACACAGAAGTGAGATGGCTTTCTAAAGGCAGATCACTGGCCAGAGTTTTTGAGTTACGAGAGCCGCTTCAGAGATTTCTTTTAGAAAAACAGTCACCACTGGCAGCACATTTCAGTGACATAGAATGGGTCACAAAACTTGCTTACTTATGTGACACATTCAACCTGCTCAACGAACTCAATCTGTCACTTCAGGGGAGGATGACAGCTGTGTTCAAGCCAGCAGGTAGAGTGGCTGCATTCAAAGCCAAACTGGAATTATGGGGGCGATGAGTGAACATTGGGATTTTTGACATGTTTTAAACATTAGCAGAGATTTTGAAAGAGACTGAGGCAGGGCCTTCTTTCTCCCAGCTGGTGCATGATCGCCTGTCTCAGCTTTCAAAGGAGTTTGAGCATTATTTCCCAACCACACAAGACCCCCGAACTGGGAAGGAATGGATCTGCGACCCATTTGTGAAGAAGCCAGGTGAATTGACTTTGTCTGTGCTAGAAGAGGTCAACTGCTTGAGATCGCAAATGACGGTGGCCTTAAAAGTATGTTTGAGACCACTTCAAATCTCCATACATTCTGGATTAAAGTCAAGGTGGAATATCCTGAGATTGCCACAAAAAGCACTGAAAAACCTGCTTCCATTTCCAACACCCTATCATTGTGAAGCAGGGTGTTCTGCAGTGACAGCAGCCAAAATGAGATTATGGAGTAGACTGGACATAGGCAACACACTTCAGGTGTCACTGTCTCCCATCACCCCCAGATGGGACCATCCAGTTGCAGGGAAACAATCTCAGGGCTCCCAGTGATTCTGCATTATGGCGAGTTGTATAATTATTTCATTATCTATTACAATGTAATAATAATAGAAATAAGATGTACAATAAATGAAATGCGCTTGAATCATCCCGAAACCATACCCCCGTCCCCCGGTCCATGGAAAAATTGTCTTCTACGAAACCCAACCCTGGTACCGAAAACGTTGGGGACCACTGTGCTACAGGATCTAGTTTGGCGTAATGCTTACTTAAGAAAAACCCTTTGGATCCCTTCGTTATCAAAGGCAAGAAATCTGGTCAAGACGGTGACTCACCACGTATAGCTGGAGGGCAAGCTGAATACCTAGGCAACTCCCAGATGGATACATTTCATAGTTTGGGGAACACTGCCCCCTCCCCTGACACGATATTGTCATTTCAGCAGTAACAATTCTAAAAGGACAGGAAGGCCATACGTCTTGGCAAGAGGCTGCCCCTACAGCTGGGAAATACCTCGGCCTACTGATAAAGGGTGTTCCTTCATGTCCAAGTCCACCCTTCCGCTTTCTTGAAGCCCATCCTTTCATTGCCTTCAAGCCCAATCTTAGTCCAAAGTGTTCATCAGCTGTCTTGGAACCATAAGCAGCAGGGCTGGGCCAGAAACCTTCTGCTAAACCCAACTAACTGTGTGCAGATATTTTTAGAATAAGAGGCTCATTGTTTCAGTAGAATCTTGTGGTAGAGGTTTGTTGACCCTATCCTTACTACCACCAGCTGTACCCGGTATAGCATAGGAGAGAAACTGCCTACTAAGATTTTAACGCAATGACTACAGCCACATGGGTTCAGAGAATAGAACCCTTGCCCTCTTGTTTTTCTCTAAAATGATGGGCATATTTCTGTTTAGTCAATTGCTTCAAAAATTGGGCCTCCAAGAGGTATACAACATAGCTCACGTCCAAAAGGAAGGCAAGTGGAAACTGCAGTTTCACAAAACCCAATTCATTCCATTCAAAGACTGCCCCCTATGGACATGAGAGGTAGCTGCCAGGGTCTTTCAGGAAAGGTTTCTTCATTCTTAAAGTTGTAAGAAAGAGGTGGACCCACATCTCTGCCTCTGGACATCCTGCCTGAACATGGTGATTGGGATGCTTATAGCAGCTTCGGTGCTGAGAAGAAAGTTGAAGCTCAGTAGAAAGGCACACGGACTAGGGTTCTGGGTGTCTTCAAGGATATCTAGGAGCTACTGGACTCCTTTTCTGGCGGGGGGTTGGAGCTACTCCTTTTATGTGAGATAATCTTATAGTTAAATCCAGTTGTTACCTTGGCTTCAGGTTTTCTACCTGCTTGAGTGGGTGAGAGAAGATTCCCTGGGTGTTTTGGAAGGGCTTTGGGCTCCTGGGAGTCAACTAAAAGAGTAACCTCGAAGTTTTAAAACGCAGAGGGACCAAGGCCCTGAGGGATGCTCCCAGTGAAACTAATGTGTCCCCATGGCAGATGGTACCTCATTCCTCGGCTGATTTGCAGGAGGCCTTGACCCTTCTCAGGTGAGTTCCGGGGCTGCTTCTCTGGTGGTTCTCAAAGTGCCTTCTGAACTTGGAGTGTGTCCTGTCACAGGCACTCTCTCTTTCTTGGTGTTTTATGTTTTCTCCTTGCACAAATTCTACCTGTTAACGGGAGAAAGATGCAAACGTTTTAAAGAATTACTTGCAATCCTAGCATTCAGACAATGTTTAATATCATCTTGGCATATATACTCTATATGTGTACGTGTTTCTGATTCATATTTACCCCTTCAAAAATTTGATCATCATACTGTATATAAAGTTTTATATCCCCTTATTTGAGCTCATAACTATATTATAAGCATCTCTACCTATTACTAAATACATTTTGAAAGCTTAAAAAAATGCCCTTTGGTCTGGCAATGCCTCCAGGGTATTCTGGTACTCGTTGAAGGCATTTGGGAATGAGGCAGATAATGTCCTATCTTAATTAATTAAAAAAAAATTATTTCTCAGTACCGTTTCTAGATTTAATCTAGAAAAGTGGACTGACGATTCTGGAGGCCTAGTTGCTAGGCCACATTCTCTCTACTTAAGAATAGGACATTTTTGTAGCCAACGTGATGACAGTCCGTAGGTACTGAACACATAACTCTGTGACGATACACATCGTGTAGTATTTGAGAGCAAAGCCACAGGCTTTCTGGATTCCCCCTTGCTTTGCTGTTTGCCTTTGAGATGAACTTAAGCATGCCAGTTAGCATCTCTAATTCCCCTTTTCCTCCCTTGTAAAATGAAAATAAAAATAAAATCTATTTCATAAGGTTGCTGTAAGAACTAGCATAATTCTGAATACAGAGCACTGAAATGTTAGCTATGTTTATTATTATCATCAAAGTTTTAGGAACATTACCATGAGTTGATACTTACCTTCTTTAATCTAACTATCCTCCAAAAAAAGTAGGAATTAAGGAAGGATTAAACAGGCAGTTATTCCCCCTGTGCCTCACTCAATTGACTCTCCTCTAGGATGTCTACGTGCCTCAGATTCTTACCATGTATAAATCCTCACTATTCCCAGAGCAAAACAGACCTTTCCATAAGTGATTTCATAATCACTTGTCTACTCGTGATTTCTTCTGCTAGAATGCTCACCCCCTCCTTCACCCACCTGCCAAATGCTTGCTCATCCTTTAATATCTCCTCCTCTATGGAGCCCTTTCCCACATCCCCAAAGAGTTGTTGTTCCACTCTTTACACTCCCACAACACCATTTTTAAACCAATATCTTTAACATAGCACTTACCATGGTATATTTGTAACTGATCTGTTTACACGATGATTCTTCCACTGGAGCGTTTTTTTTTGGGGGGGGGAGGGGGGCGCAGATCCGGGAACATGTCTTTGTCGTCTCCAAAGAGTGCAATAAACGCTTAATGTGTGGAAAAAAAAAAAATGAAACAAAACTATAAGCCATACATTTCCCCAGGGGAAAAAAACACATGAACTTTCACCAGTCTGAAGGGCAGATCAGCTCCCCTGCTTTGTTCTCCATGTGTTCAGAACTAGAAAAAGCCCCCCAATGGAGTCAGAAGGAAGGGTTCTATTCACACACACCTAATTACAGTCCTCACTCGATTCTCTCTCATAAATGACAACCATCAGATGCCAAGTCGTGGCAGAATGACATCTGGCTCTTTGGCAGACACCCCTGGTAACAGCGTTAATGACTTCGGAGATGGCTCTGGATGTGTAATGCTGTTAAGTTTGTTGTGTGGATTACATTACCCTCTTCAACATCTTTTTACATTGTCCTCTAACTCACTTCTGATTCCGATTCTGTGAAACCTGGACACATTTATCCAAATTTGCCCAATGCCCTTCATGGCCTTGACATGTCAGTCCCTTAATATATTTTCATCAGCTCCTGTACATTTTTCACAGAGAGTTGCGAGTGTACTTCACAGCCAGTTCGTGTTCTCATAGGCAACTCAAAGGGGAAGGTTTTTGTCATCTGGGAAAAAGTTCTTTAGTACTCAACCAAATTACATTTTGTAAGATGACCACATCTGGGGGCTCCTTTTGAAATCACGCTATATAAAGAAAAAAAATGCCTCAGTGACTACATATGCTTTGAATTTGAAATCAATATGCAATGCTTCATTAGCTCCCAGGATGAACTATAAAAAGGCAGGGGTTGCAACCATAACAGTCTTGCCTCTGACTGAGAACAATATATACATTTTAATTTTTTCCTAGGCATTAAAAACAAAGCCTGTATCTGAAATTTCATCCAGTTTTCAGAAATGATGCATTTAATTTCAGTCCTGAGTTCTTATACTTTTTCCTTTTTTTTTTTCACTCTTTACCATGTAGAAATAGGAGGCCAAACTAGGAGAACAGAATTGTATGAGAAACAAAATCCCCAAAACTTTCTCTTCCATACCAGTTGATTATTGTGATTTTGGAAGAGGTCAAAATTAATCAAATTGGATATATATGAAAATGTATAAAATATTAAGAGAAATGTTAGAATCCAAATGGTAAATCACTATAGCAAGTCCTTATAATGTAAATCAACCCTTGGAACCAATAGACTGAAGCGTTAGCTTCATTCTATGGGTATTTTAACTATTTTTAAAAATTTTGCTTATAAAATAACTGCAATCCTCACAACTGAAAAAAGATCATATTATCTAGTGTTTTGACTTACTGGGGAAACACTTATGTGTAGAACTAATACATTTATCATGCTTAATTGGAAATTAATGAGACAGTATTTATATTGCCTATGTTTTTACTTTTTTTTTTCATTTAAGCATGCCATCTTAAAATTTATTACACCTATTTAAAATGCTGATGGAAATCAAAGATATAGGATTATGAAATGTCAAATGTAAAATTAAAAAGAGAAGGATAAGTTTTACAATTCTATACAGTGGTTCTCAATGATACCATGGTACCCTCTAATTCTTCAAAATTCTGGAGTGATTTGTAGGAAATAGAAATGTCCATGGTTCAAATCCTGTGACTTCCAAATATCACATATTTTGTTTGTCTTCATGGAAGAGACAAAACAATAGACACTGGAACATAATGTTCTGGAAGTAGCAAAATGGGTTTTGTTTATTAACTAGTGTGATGAGGAATAAATAATGGGATCTTTCCAAAAGTTGTCAGTCTTCGGCCCAAGTTTCCTGTGCCTAGGTCAACAAAACTTCAATTTCCATAAATATATTGATGCCTCTAGAAACGTGTGAACAAATGCTTTATCTCTATATTGTGTACATAAATATACATTCTGAGATGTAAATTGATCAAACTGTAGAAACAAATCATTTAAGATTTGTGCAGTGATTAATAACAGAAGCCAGTAATCAAATCTCCCTGCCACCAGCACATCTGTTACAGAGTTTCTAGTTTGCCCTATTATGCAAATGTACAATAAAACAAATACTTTACTTAATTTAGCAGCTGGTTCAAAAACATTACTTTAGGTGATTTCTTTATGTTTTGTGTGCTTTTGCTATTGATAGTGGTTAATGTGAACTAATTCAATTGTTTATGACATGAGGGCTTCTACATAAAAAGTAGCCTCTGGGGAAAGCCAGCCTTTAGAAAGTCATTTTGACCCTTGTCTCTGAGAACCAAACACTGCAGCAAACACAGGATAAGTCATGGCTCTCAAGGCCTCCACTCAAATAGCATGGGATTCTCGAAGGGTTTAAATGGAAACTCCCTTGATTTCCCTGTTCTTGTGGATGGAGGAAAATCCTACGACCAGTGCTAAAACTTGCTGGTTTGGGGATTTAATTTTTTTTTTAAGCTGAAGTTGTTTTTATATTAAACTTTAAAAATTCTGGACACAAAAAAGAAATTTAACAGGTGCACCATACTGCGTATTCTGATGTTTTCCTGGTGAAAGGTAGGAGGATCTCATGGAATCAGTTGGAACTAGTTCAATATCTGGTATATTAAAAAGTAGGAAATGTGTCTCTCATGAGCTTGAAAATTATATGAAAACCCACAAGCAGGTGGGCTGGACTCTTAAGAAATGCTCAGAGGGGCACCTTTTGTGTAGAGTAGGCAGTGACCAAACTTGTATTTGTGACACCAGTCGAGAGAGGAGATGAGAAAAGGGAACAATGATATCAGGCACAGTCACCCACAGAGTCTTCGGTAGCTGGATAGC
Organism: Phocoena phocoena; assembly: GCF_963924675.1. Lineage (NCBI taxonomy): Eukaryota > Metazoa > Chordata > Mammalia > Artiodactyla > Phocoenidae > Phocoena > Phocoena phocoena. The sequence goes on along the minus strand of NC_089220.1, from coordinate 71,853,546 downwards.
GGGCAAGAAAAGAATAGCCTTGATTTTTCAGCAGTGGAGCTAAGTAAGATGGTAGCTGGAGAACAAGGAGTAATATGTTACTGTAGAGTTCTAAGTTGTTTGGAGACTGCCACCATACTTAGGACAGGGGATAGTCTGTCCTAAAGCAATATCTATGCCCAGTTCATATTCAGGGTCCCTCAGTTAATATGCAGGCTCTCAAATCCCTTCCACTATGGGCCCATAGGACAACTTCAAAAGGACCTTTGAATTAGTTGTTTTTAAATCCATCTTCACCAATGGCCAAAAACTATAGCTAAAAGGTGAGGAATTACATACATGCTTAATAATATAATACCTAGAATAATCCAAGTAATCAGCGTTTATCGAACACTTGCATTAGCACACCCTTGTGAAACAACCTTACAAACAATATCCCTTTTGAGCTTCATATTTCACCAATGTGGGTAGTGGGGCTCAAAGTGACTTGCCCAAGGTCACAGGGCATTGGGACTGAAATGAAGCACTGATTCCAAAGCCCGTGTTCACAATTATGTTACCTCGTTTCTTAAACCAAAGTTAAGTTTCAGTAGGAGACCTGAGGAAAAAGACAAATTGTGGAGCGTGTCCTCAGCACCACAGAAGTAAGAGGGAGAAACACCATTTTTTCCAGTAAATACTCAATTGCACGTTCTGCAAAGTGAGACAGTACTGCGTTGAGAATTCAAACATTAACATTTAAAAAGAAAATACAGGGCTTCCCTGGTGGCGCAGTGGTTAGGAGTCCGCCTGCCGATGCAGGGAACGCGGGTTCGTGCCCCGGTCCGGGAGGATCCCACATGCCGCGGAGCGGCTGGGCCCATGAGCCATGGCCGCTGAGCCTGCGTGTCCGGAGCCTGTGCTCCGCGATGGGAGAGGCCACAGCAGTGAGAGGCCCGCATACCGCAAAAAAAAAAAAAAAAAGAAAATACAGATTTAAGACACTTGACTGAGGGCAGGCCTTTGGAAATGTGGATTACCCAGCAGACAGACTGTATTATTCAGGATTCTCCAGAAAAACAGAACCAGTAGGATGTATATATATATAAAAAGAGGTTTATTATAAAGGAATCAGCTCGCGTGATCATGGAGGCTGGCAAGTCCAACTGCAGTGTGTGCCTACAGGCTGGAGACATAGGAGCTACAGATGCAGACGAAATCTGAAGGCAGTCTGATGGAGAATTCCTTCCTGATCAGGGAGGACAGTCTTTTTTGTTCTATTCAGGCCTTCAGTGATTGGATAAGGCTCACCTACATTATGGAGGGTAGTCTGCTTTACTCACAGTTTCCCAATTAAATGTTCATGTTCATTTCCTCCAAACATGCTTAGCAAGTTGACACATAAAATTAACCATCACGCAGACCAAGTTTATACCTAAGACACCAGCAAAATTAGGTAATTTAATAGAAAAAAAAATTTTTTTTGAAATAATCTGATATGTGACATTTCAGAAACAACAATCACCATGGACAAAAATAGGACTCTGGCTATTTTACCCTTAATTTTACAGTTTAGTACTTTTAACATTTTGATTAGATGCAGGGTGGAGAGGGACAAAAAAACTCCATAATCACCATAATATTTTAGTGCTTGGGACCTCTAAAGGCCCTGCCTCTGGCCATCACTAGAAATTTCAAACCATCATTATATGAATTTTTTTCTGTCCAATGCTTCAGAAGTTATAATGAAAGTGAACTGAATTCATTTGGCAAATATTAGGCCTGCCAACAATATTCTTACTTTCTGTAGAGATTGTGAGGTCAACATAGCATAATGGGCCAGGGCAAGGCACTGAAGTCAGAAAGGCTCATTTCCTAACTCTTTTCAACACTTTCTATCAGTGTGATTTTTGGCAAGTTTCATAACTCTCTAAGCCGCAATTTCCATATCTATAAACTAAAGATAACTGAGCCTCTTTCCTACTGCTATCATGAGGATTAAAGGAGTTAAAGCATTTGGAACTCTGGGCACAGTGTCTGACGTATGATAACTCAATAAACATTATTCTTGTGATAGCCATAGGGAAGAAGAAAAGGAGCTAGGGTAAAAAGCACAGTTGTCGGACCAAATCCACCCATACTCTGTACATGTTGCACAATGAATATTCCTGGTGAGGAGGCCACTGAAGAACCATCACAGATGTGTTCTCTGTTTTTGGAGACCATATTCTACATCATATCAAGCATATTAAAATATAATCAAATCCCACATTAAAGAAAAATTCAGAAGGTAAACAGTTTTGATAGTTTTTTTAAAAATAATTTTGCTTTTAAAACTACTTGGCCCCATAGTAATTTGTTATTTATTGAATTGGAATTTTAGGAATTCCTTAAAAGTAAAAAAACCAAAATCTAAATTTTTTCTTAGGAAGTAAAATTTTTATGGAATTTAAATTTAATGTTTAATGAGGTTGCCAATATTTTGTAGAGTAGACAGTTCAATAAACATTTAAAAATTTGACTGCAGTTTAAAAAAAAATTATTTTGGAGACAGTAAAGTTTGTATACAGGTTGCAAATATTCTTGAAAATTCTTGAAAGTTCACAGATCCCAGATATTCTTCCTATACTACATAATGGTTAAACTGTCTTGCATAAGTTTTAAGTTCTGCAGAAAAGTAGAAAGAGAGAAAGCAAAAAAGGGAGAGAAGGAAAGGGGACGGGGGGAGTCAGAAAGTCATGCTTTCATTACTAGTTAAAAAGGTCTTTATAATTTTTTTTTTTTTTTTTTTTTTTGCGGTATGTGGGCCTCTCACTGTTGTGGCCTCTCCCGTTGCGGAGCACAGGCTCCGGACGCGTAGGCTCAACGGCAATGGCTCACGGGCCCAGCCACTCCATGGCATGTGGGATCTTCCTGGACCGGGGCCCAAACCCGCGTCCCCTGCACTGGCAGGTGGACTCTCAACCACTGCGCCATCAGAGAAGCCCAATTTCTTATTTTTAATCATATTTCAAACATACAGAAAAGCATAAAAAATACTAAAATACATTCCACTGCTCATTGCATCTCCCATTTTACTTCTAAGTTAATTTTCTTTCTTCCAGAAATATATTCATTAACTAATTTTAGTATGGCCTCATGGTTGAAGGCTAGGTTAACGAAATATAAATTTCTAGTCTCAAAGGTAATTTTACTTAGCAATTTGAGGATATCATTCCATTGTCATCTGACCTCTGTTATTGCAGTTTAACAGTTTGTTGTCAGTCAAATGGCTTTTTGACTATGATTTGCCTATTAGCTTCTCAGGTTTACTCTGTCTTTGATATTCTGTATTTGGTTTATAGTGTGCCTAGGTGTGGTATATAAATAAATATATGTATGTGTGTATATATATATATATATATATATATATATATATATATATATGTCTTTGCTTGTTTGTTGTTTGTTTTCAAAATTTATTACCTGCCTGTTTATTTTTTATTTCTGGAATCCTATTAGTGGAATGTTGGACAACCTTATTTTATCTGTTTATTAAGCTCCTTTGCATGTTTTCTGTGTTTTTACTTCTCTTGCTTCTTTCTGGTAATTTCCTCTGATTTATTTTACAGAGCACAAACATCTCCACATATCTTGATTTTTTTTCTTGTCCACGCTTTCAAGTTCTTAGACTTATGCAAACGTTGTAGTGTCAACACTTTGCTTTGTATGGGTCCAGAGCCTCATGTTCTTTCTCTGATGGGGAACTAAAACCCAATCTATTATGTTACTTGGACAATAACCCATTCTAGTCAACTTAAGTGTAAGTTTACCTTCTCTGTTCAAGTTCTTTGTTTTTAGCATCTGAAGATTTCCTTTTCTTTTTTGCTAATTCAACTGACATTTACACTTTTTTTTAAAATAGATTTTATTTATTTATTTATTTATTGGCTGTGTTGGGTCTTCATTGCTGCACACAGGCTTTCTCTAGTTGCGGCGAGCGGGGGCTACTCTTCGTTGAGGAGCACAGGCTCTAGGTGTGCAGGCTTCAGCAGTTGTGGCTCGTGGGCTCTAGAGCACAGGCTCAGTAGTTGAAGCACACGGGCTTAGTTGCTCTGCAGCATGTGGGATCTTCCCGGATCAGGGCTCGAACCCATGTCCCCTGTATTGGCAGGTGGATTCTTAACCACTGTGCCACCAGGGAAGCCCTACACTTTTTTTGATCTATCAACATTAGCAGTATTAAATGTTTTCTGCTGGAGGATATTTACTTATTTTAGCCAGTGTTATTGGCTGAATTATGTACCCCCGAAATTCATATGTGGATGCCTTAGCCCCCAATATGATGGCATTTGGAGACGGGGCCTTTGAGAGGCAAATAAGTCATGAGGATGGTATCCTTAAGATGGGATTAGTGCTCTTATAAGAAGAGACACCACAGAGCTTGCTCTCTGTCTCTCCTTGCCATGTGAGAACACAGTGAGAACGCAGCTGTCTGCAAGCCAGAAAGAAAGTTCTTACCAGAACCAGAACATGCTGGCAACCTGATCTGGACTTCTAGCCTCCAGAACTGTGAGAGAATACATTTCTTTTACTTAAGCCAACCAGTCTATCATATTTTGGCAGCCTGAGCAGATTATCAGCCATCTTTCTGAAATACTGAGTCTCTAATGCCTTATTTGTTCAATTAATATTGATGAGTTTTAAGAAAAAAAAAAGCCTTGCTGCTTTTACCTTTAATATATCAACTGAGGATCCCTAATATGAATCTGTAGTATAGTCTGACTTTCCCTGGATTCAAATAAACCACAGTATCTGAGCAAGTAATGGACAATAATTTTAAAAACCTACTAATTCATGTGGAATGAATAGCTCAACTCATGTTAATTCCAAATGGACCACAAGGTAAAGAATCACATTGGGAAGAATAGCCAAGAACAGAATGATTTTACTTTGTTGGGCTGAAAAAACAGAAGCAAAGATAGCTTCTAAGCAGCTTCTATATGAATCCAGAAGGCAATCTATAGAAGTCTAATAAAGTGAAAACTTCCATCAAGATTGCAAATAAAATATCTTGAGGGAGTCTGTATAACTAATAAAAAGATGGGGCTATCATTATTGTGGTAGATATAAATTATTACTAAGTGCCCTCCAGCTAATTGGAAGGACCTTTGGCTTTTATGTGGCTATAGTGAGAAATGAGAAATTTACTATAGTAAGATATGTAGCATCTATTGCAATCTTAAAACAAAGAAATCTGTTGGTTGGCAGCAGTATAACCCTGAAGCATCCTGATGAACTGTAAATAATCCAGGCTCTACTGTGCGTGCAGAAAAAAAAAAAGAAACTTAGCTGATAATTCATATAGGATTGTATTCCTGCCATGTGACCAAAAGGCTTTAAAAGCACCTTTCTCTTGTGTTTCAGAGACTGGTATTAATAAAATCACTCGGCAATTTGGCGGTCATAAATTGAGACCTCTTGTCATTGTCTGGGTCACAGATGTCTCCCTCCTTTCCTTTTTAAACACTGATGTGTCAACAAAGTTAACACTGACTCCATAAATAAGCAGAGAGTCAGAGCACTAGGTTCTAGTCACTCCCATAATGGGAGGTAGGCAGAGGAATTTCCCAGGGGATGTGAGAGGGGAAGGAGGGGGCGCTAGGATTGCTGTCAAGCAGATGATGGAATGAATACCCTATTTAAGTATGCCATACATCGTCATGTAAAAGAAGCAGTGGGTCACCAGAAACTACAGGAATGGCATACTGGGTTGATCCTATAATTAAGGGAGAAGACATAAGTCAGAAGCCTATCGGACCGAATGAGTTTCTCTACCATACACTATAATTATTACTTTTATGATTCTCATTTCAATAGGCACTTTACACTGATGATATGGAATGCCTTCTCCTTTCAGTATCAAAACTTAAAGAGTAAAGTATATGACAGATTGGAGAGTCAGCTAAAGCTCCCGCTCTTGCAAAGACAGACTGTGGCCATTACTCTCTCTTGGCAAAGCTAGAAAAGCAGGGATTTCCACAGGGCAGCATCAAAATTGGCTGATTCTGAGAGAATCCATCACTTTAAAGACATCACCAGATGAATTTCTGCCAGTCCTTTCCCAAACTAGGCAGTTAGCAATCAAGGAAGAAAAACGTTAAAACTCCCACCATCACTATCACAACACACACACACACACGCCCAGTGCAAGCATTGGCATATTGTTTTTCTCTCCTAAAATCTCGTTCTTCATAACATCTCCAGATATGTATGTGGAAGACATGGTTGGATGTCTTCCCAAGAACCTCTCATAGCATTTTTTCTGGCTTACAGTGTCCTAATTTTGTTTGGAACAGAGTTTGCCCAACCCTAGGTAATAAAACATGATTGGCTGAAGCCATTCATGACAGTCCCTTCTGTTACTTTAAAAACTCCTAGGAGTAGTCATTAAAAAGTTCTGTCCAATGAAATCTTAAAGTCTGCTAGGGAAGTTTCTAGGGAAATGTTAACTTTCTGGATAAAAGAAAACACACTACTGGCGTCACTTTTCCTACCTGCCTTTTTCTAGAACACAGTATGGCAGCTGGTGCTGCTGCGGTCATTTGTGATCATAAGAGGTGAAAGAAGTTGAGGAGACACGGACCCTTACATCACTGAGCTGCTGACCAACACCAGCATTAGCTAACCTCTGGTCTTTAGATTATTATATAGGAAAAATAAACTGCTCTTTGTTGAAATGTTTCTGTTACTTTCAGTCAAAACCATTTCTAACTGATACGAAATCTATGGCACTACCATTTAACAGGCTCATTACCTAGTTATGATTAATAAGCATGCAGTATTTTATTTTCATAATAACACCAAGGTTAAGGTAGCTATTCACTTCAAATCCCAGGTTTATGTACAGGGAAGCTGTCATGGTGAAAATTATTGACTCACCTTGGGTTATCCAGTTAGTATGTGGCAGAGCCAGAGTTGAAGCTGTGCTTGATGTCATTCTTACTTTGTTCTTTCATTCATTCAGCTAACAAACTTCTGAGGATGTATATAAGGCAAAAATACCTGTGTACCAGGAATATGAATATTAGTAATTAGACAGTTTGTGCTCTCAAGGACCTCAACTCTATGAGGTCTGAACTCTAGTGAGTTCATAGTCTTTGAACTCTTAGTTCAGTGGTATTTAATTGCATCCATCTACTGTCTTGATGATAGCTACAGTCATGTGAGCAAGGCTTTCTTTTTTTTTTAATCCAAATTCAGGTGATTTCTAGGGCATTTGTCTAATCTGAAGATATACCTTTCATCTGTTACTAGGTCATGGATGGAAATTTCCAGCAGAATTTCAAAGTCAGAATTTTCTAAACAGTTTACCCTTCCTTCTACTAATTTTTCTCTCTAATGCTTCATCTGGATGACAGTTGCAGTGAGAGTGTGAGGCAGTCACATGTCTGGAGCTGGGAAACCAAATGCGTAGTGACACATCACAGGGTACAGCTCAAGAGAAGGACTGAACATGTAGGTAGAGGAATTTAGGCCAAGAAGATGCTGCAAACTATGGAAAGATGCTGGGCTCAAATAATAATTTAAACAAAGGTAAAAATATTGTACCGTGGAGAATGATAAGAATATGCTAATAAAAGTACCCATAATATGAAGAAGAGACTCAGAAAATAAATCATGCCAAGAGCCAAAGGACTGATAATGGCAAAGAGATATTTCCAGTCAATCAGTTGGGGAAAAGAGAAAAGACTAACACATACATAAAAAAGTAAATAATATTCGAATGGCATAGAAGGCAATCCCAAGAGATAAGATGCAAAAAGCTGTTTCAAAACTGGAAAGGTGTGGTGTATGGTAGAAAGAGTCTAGGACTGGAATCAGAGACCTTGACTCCAGTTGCAACTCTATGACCCCTATGACCAAAAGGTCATGGTAACCTCTGCTTTTCAGGGAAGAGCTAATTTAGGAAGACAAAATAAGAAAATATGGAAGACCTCTGGAACTGTTAAATATTAGACACACATTATATGCTATCATTTCCATGATGTCGGAGTAGTGGGAGAATATTTTATGGGGAAAAAGGGAGAGAGAATGAAAAATTAGAAAGGATTTACATAGTCCAGGATATAAGAGTGATGTTTCCTAACAGGGAGATAATACAAGCAAAAGTGAAGGACACAGGCAGAAATCTTGGGCACTAATTATAACTCTGCCACTTCCTAGTTCACTGAAACTCCATTTCTTCATCCACAAAATAGGAAAAAACAAATATCCCTTCAGTGACTTCAGTGAGGATGAAATTAAATCACAAACATTCAATTGTTTCACAAAACCCTGTTCTCCTGGCTGCAAGAATACTGGACTGGCTGGAGCAGAGGGACGAGCTGGAGGTTAAATGAGGTATGGGATGGTATAAAACCAGGTGACTATTGCCAGGCAAAGAAATGCCAGTATTGTCTGCCATAAAGTGATATTAATATGGGAGCCTGAGCTGCCCAGCACCACCAGTGCTATTTTGCCACCATCCAATGGGACACAACCAGTAAAAGCAGAAAAAGAATCCCCTGACTACCAAGGTGAGATACACAGTTCAGTGCCTTAAATTATGCAAACTACTAGCATCCATCAAAGGAGAGACAAACACAGATGTGGAACTTTCCCCACTCCCAATCACAGCTATGCAATGGGATTTACCACCCCAGGTGGAGACGAAAAGAAGGTGCACTGTTTGCAAAGAATTTTAAAATTTATTTACTATAAATTTATTACTATAAAACCTACCAAAAAACTATCCACTTTTCATTATCACCGTGCACTAGCAATTCTAAACAATGTCGAATAATGAAATATTCCACTGAAAAACATTTCTTGTTGATCTAATTTCTAAACAGTCACTGAGGTTACAGTTGAGTTCTAATAATATATATGTGACCTCCAAATTAGCACATTTTATTATTTATTCCTTAATCAACACTATATTCTACATAAAATGTACTTTAGAGAACTCCCAGTCATACACTAGCCCCTGATACATGTGGACCCACCTACACAAGTTTAGTTCAAAAGTAGTTCGAAATGGTTTGACATCCTTCAAGTTTGTCTTCAAATGCCATGGTTCCACATATTCCTGGGTTTAAATAGGAGACGAACAATGATTGTACATGATTGTAAAATGAAGAAAGAAAACATGAATTAGTTCTGTTATTCTAGGTGACTACTTGAAGTTTGTACGTGTGTTTAAAATTTGCAAGAGTGAAACAAGTGAACTGCATATTGCTGGCAAGTGCAAATTTTAGATTATACATGAAATAATATCACAAATTTGAATAACTTACTTAAAGTTGAAATATATTCTTTTTAAGTTGTTACTGTTTTGCTTTACAAATAAGAGATGAATCAAGATATTAATGATTATCACTGATTTTACATGATCATTACTGAAAATAATTTAATTGGTCCATTCGGAGGGTTAAATACTCTAGGTATGCTAGAGGGAGAGATTCAAAAGTTCCCTAAGCACTGTTTTTTGAAAGAGGGTTAGTGCTTTGTGTGTGCTATTAACACTATTGAACACTCTGCAGATTTTAATTCACAGCCAATTCTACAGCAGGACATGCCCTAAGAGTTGAAACACGTTCTCTGATACATTGTACCATATCTTCCTTCCAGCCCCTTAAAACAAAATCTATGGCTTTGGTAAGTTCTTCAATACTGTTATTTACACTATGGACAGAAAACAGTGCAATATTGAGAGATTGCTTTTGAGAGGTGATACAGAACTTATTCATTTTGTTTGGAAGCTATAATTGTGAGGTTTCACCTAGAAACATGGGTCAAGCTATGCTTTCTGAGGCCGGGTCCAGCTATGCTTTCTGAGGCCTGAATCTAACTGTTCTCATGTACTTGTTTGGATACGAACTGTCTGGGATGTTCCCAGCTGGACAGACACCTGGAAATGCAGGACTCCGGAAGGCCATCCCCAAGGCTTCCAATTTAGAAGATTTGGAGTAGAGCCTAGAATTTATTTTTTAAATAATCAGCAATCCCATTTAAGTTATTCTTGGACTAAACTTTAATAAATATTAAGAAATTATAGATCTCAGAACAGCGGAACCCTTTTTGTAATTTTTTTTCCTATTGACTATTAAGACTTTGATTTCGCCAAGCCAGCACTTTTGTTTAAAGGATAAACAAACTTGTGAAAAGGAAATAAGTACATAAACAAATATTACCCCCCCCCTCAATAATAAGAGGACAAAACAAGCATGGTAGACAAGAAGATGAATTGCTGTTGAGAGAGATATTTCAGGGGAAAGCACCTGTAACAGTGAAACGGTCTGAGAGTAAAATGCCTTGCCAGATTCAAATGGAAGAGAAGACATCTTATTTGGAGTTTGCTGTGGTCGGAGTGTCTGTGTACCCCCAAAAGCTGAGCCTTCATGAATGAGGTTAGCATCCTTATAAAAGAGACGCCATAGGGCTTCCTAGCCCCTTCTGCTACGTGAGAACACAGTAAAAAAGCCTCTATCTGTGAACCAGGAAGTGGGCTCTCACCAGACGGAGTCTGCCAACACCTTGATCTTAGACTTCCCAGCCACCAGAACTGAGAGAAATAAATTTCTGTTGTTTCTAAGCTACGCAGTCTCCGGTGTTTTGGTATAGAAGGCTGAAGGGAATAAGACAGAGTTTAATAAATATAATGAAATTTTGGCCTTGAATTCCACTTCAAAGAGATTTTAGAAAGGCAAAAATTACATAATTTAAGAAGCTATAAACAAGACATTTAATTTTTTTCTTAAAATCTGCTTACATTTTACTTTTAGTAGTAATGATTTTTATATTCGATTGAGAGTTTAATTCAGAAGTATCTCTGTAGCACCCATTAGGTGCCAGACATGGAGACAGAAATGTCATCACTCTGAAGGAGCTTTTAGTCTAGCTGAAGAAATGGATGCGTCAAGGTGTAGAGACCTGGCCAGCACCTTGCTATGCAGACACCAAGCCACCCAGAAAATCCTCACTTGCCTTTTGCTAGTTCAGGCCTCTCTGTGGTTTAGTGTGACATGGAGGGGCCACGTGTGGCATCAGCGAGCACGTGTGCGATCACACATGCTGGTAAGGTAGACTGGCATAGGTTTCCCAAGGGGTACATCTCTCAAATAAAATAACATTGTCACTTGGACTGTGCCCCTTGAAGGAAGTAGACACACGCCAGACTGAATATAGAGAGGCGTATGACAGAAGAAGGATGAGGGTGGAGAGGAAGTTTACTTCTTGTATAGATGTAAGTCCCAATAAACCCTTATAGTTGCTTCTCAATACTCCCTACCTGGGACTGGGGGAATGTAACTGCCAGCCTCAACCACTGGATAGATTTGTGGGCAGTTTCTATTAGATATCCTTTTCCTTCCTGTCACTTCTCATCATTTTGCCACAGCAGCCGGACGATGCTGTTACTGCCACGGGCCTCTCCCCAGCTCTAGTCAGGCACAAGGAAAGCAGGGAGACCATCTTGTTCTGATAATAAACACGAGCCTCAGGGGTGATGTACATGGCACATTGTGTTCTTCAGACTTGTTTCAAATGAAAAAAATAATGTCTGTGTGTGTTGGGTGGTGCTTTTCAGACACTTCATTTCTGAAAACATAGAGATAATAACAAGTGACAAAAAGAGAGTTTCCCCCAAAGCAAATATTCCTCTCCCTGCCCCCTTTAAGGAAATAGAGCTAGTTCTCCCCAGAGGGAAGAGAGGCTTTCCTGCTCAGCCCTCACTGAGCCCTCGGGAGAGTGTCCCTCCTGGTAATTTCGCACAGCCTGAGTCCGGTTCCCGCTCTGTGTGTTTTTCCTGAGAACTGACGTTTTCCTCCCTTCCAGGCTTCTGCCTCTTCCCGTTTGTTCCTTCCAACTCCAGAAAATCAGATTTGCTGGGAACACCAGGGTTTACACAGAGAGCTGACCTGGGGGGAATAGAAGGCCTTTGTGATCTCACCGGAACCGTCCTCTATCGATTGCGCCCCGGGTCACCCTGTGTTACTGCATTTGCTGTCTCTCAGATAGAAATTTCATACCGATTCTGCAGTGGCCATCCCTAGGAGTAACCAAATATGACAGAATTTCAATACCAAATTAAAGAATCCATTACTCCCAAACTCTGGTTTCTTCAGCGATTCTGAAATTGGTATTTCACTTTTACAAATTACATTAAGACAAAACATTTAAGTTTGAAAGATACAAACATCTCCAGAGGGCATAGAGACGAAACGCCCCTTCTTTGTGCCTTCCCGCCTTGGCCCCCTGCCCCCTCTTCAGACACAGAGGTGTGTAGAAGAGAGCCAGAAATTGCCCATAATCACGTTCTGCTCTGCCTTTCTGCCGTACGTCCAATATGTGCTGTCATTATTTCAGTGTTTGAAGCTCTCATGGCAGCATTGCCAGGGAAGATAATGGGGCCTATTATTTTCAATGAGCTCCATCAGAGGTTTCAATGGGCCTGCTATCACTTGAACAAAGACACATTGGTAAGCAACACTGCTTTCTTGTCATCAAAATGGCTGTGAGTTTGTGTGAAGCTAAAGAACACCCTTTTTCCTTTTCAGCCCTGTTGGATTTGAAAGGGCCAAGAAAGGCAGTTCAGAAAGAAACAAGCCTGACTCCTCGCAGAGTGCCCTTTGCCCTGGCCAGATGTACATATGTGCTGCTTTCATTTTACAGAATCGATAAGTTCAGCAAAGTGAAACCTGCTTTACCATGATTTCCTATTTATAGCCAGAAATATGTTCCCATGGAAAATATCTTCCAATAAAATTAGAAACAAAAACAAAACAAAAGCAAAAAATAACCCGCCAACATGGAAGTCGTTTAGAGAGTGGTTGAGTTTAAGGCGAATTAAGAGATCCTGGCTCAGCTTTGAAATCTCTTTTCCATCCTGTTCCTGACTCTTCTTCCCTAAACTTGAGACGTTCTCCTTTGTCTTTACATCCACTGCAACTCGAGCTCAGTCCCAAAGCTCCTTTTGTCTGCATATTTACAGAACCTTAGTAGTTACCCTTTATGAGGCCATAATAACAAGATTACTAGTCTAACCCTTCCTAACAGGTGGGTGATTTTAGGATTGGTAAAATGTATTTTCTGAGGTTTATAAATATGAGAGTCTATAGAACAAGTTCACTTATAATAAGAGTTCTAACAGTTTGCTGAAGCATTTCAATTTTTGAGTATTTATTACGTGCATGCTCCCATTCGCTTAATCCTCATGACAACCCATGAGAAACAGTGCTTTTGTTATCCTCATCTGCACATGAGGACATCCTTGAGGCCTAGAGAGATCAAATCACTTGTTGAAATTGACTTGGTGAGCAAGTGCCTGAACAGGAATCGAATCCCTGAAACTTCAGTCCGGGGTCCGTGAACCGTGGGAGGCCTCTATGCATAATTGAGCTGCTGTAGAGTTATTTGAAATACTAATCAATTTTTTTTCTTCTAGCTTATAGTCTTCAGCCCTCTCAACCTGCCCCTTCTTTCCCCTAAATACCTCTATTCAAGCCGTTAGTAGGTTCCTGGTGCGTGTCCTCAAGTCTACCAGAGTAGGAAGCAGAAAGAGCTTGCCAATCTGCCTTCAGTGTTTTCAAATGTTTAAATTCTATTAGATGCATTATTTTAGATGCCTCTGTGTCAAAGGCATAAAAATGGAGGTAATGCATTTGAGAGGGAAAAGGATAGAAAATAAGGATTTTTAGAAACATGGTGAATCTGTAGGATTCGTACAGGAATGAGAGATGGCTCAGTCAAGTTACTTCCAGCAGGGCAATCTGTGATGTGTTCAAAAGCTCTGTAGACACTATATCATAATTTGCAGAACAGCCAGCCTTCACTCCAGTGAGGCCCGTCCAAAGCCTGAAGCCAAGTTTTCAACTGGGCTGCCTTCCCATCTGTTGCAGGGGAGCCCTGGCGTTCCTGGGAAGCCCCCAGTGCACTCAGTAAAGTCCCAAAGGATGTGGTGCCCTTCTCTGCTTGCAGATCTAGTTTGGTCCTGTTCAGTGTATCACTGTAATTTCATTCTGCGATATTCCAGAACACCTGTCATCCCAAGAGAAGGAGGAATGATGGAGGAAAGGGAGTGGTAATGAATTGAAACAGTTTAAGTTTCTTTGAGCTGGGAGAGTGATTGGATACAGCCTTATTATGCCAGCTTCATCTTCTGCTATGTTTGAAAAAAGTAAATTAGACTTTGGATATAGGCAGGAAAGAATGCTATACAGCTAGCCTGACCATTTCAGTTGTCAGTTTAGTAAGTATAGGTTACTGCAAGGTGAATTGACTTATAATAGTATTGTCAGTGAAGAATGTTTGGAAATGTTTAAAATGACCATAGTAGGGTAGTGAAAGATCAATGTTTTCACAATGCTATTCGACCTCTGGTTTATGTGTGGGGTGCTGGAAGGCATACATAGGAAAAGGTATTTTATTGATCTATGTGTCAAATATGCACAGTTAAATGTGGCTAAGGTTAGATATTTATTTATTATCTCATTGCAAAAAAGGCTTGAGATGACAGTGTCTGAAACAGTCTAGCAAAGATAACTTCCATGATGCATAAATACACCCATAATTACTTACCAACATTAATTTGGCTTTATCCCTATTGTATTCTAGTCACCTCTGCCCCAGAGAATTCTCATCTGTTTCTAAGTGATCAACAGTGCCTACATTTTTAAGGATTTATTTTTAGGATGAAACACATTACAGTCCCCAGCTTCCTATCACATGCAACAGTCATACATCTAGTAACTATTTTTACAAGAAAATATGTAAATGGATATAGATGCTCAAATACTTAAAATAACTTCACAGGTTGGAAGTCACTGATTTGTCCATATAGTCTATGCTATAATTGATGGTTTAAGCATTTTTAAAAACCACTGGATTCTACATCTTTTAAGTAAAGATCATGCTTTCTTAATCTTGTATAAGCACAAGGTAAATACAGTGTCTGGAATACAGTAGGTGCTTAATAGATGTTTCTTGATGAATGATCAAATATTTTCATTCCAATGAGTATAAGCTAAAGAACACAGAATATGAAAGGAGTGGGGGAAGGCTGGCTGCATGTCTGCGGTAGCGATGGGAGAGAATGACACTTTCTTAGTTAACAAACTTTTATACTGTGCTTACTATATAGCGCTTTTTATAAGACTGGAAGAATTCTAATTATCTCATAAATATGATTAAACCTTATAATGACCCCCATGAATTATTGTTATTATTTTTATTGTTGTCTTCCCTACTTTACAGATGAGTAAACTAAGGCACATCTAAGAAGATGATATGCTGAAGGCCACGTGATGAGTTTATCAACAAAAATCTTTAGTTTTTTTCACATGGACTATCATTATACCTTATTGTATTTATACAGATGATTTAGGTTTATGGGAAATGATGGGTGAACTTGTTGATGATCTATAAATCAAATGAAGTCTAAATGTATTTTTTTAAGACAGACTGCTCATTTCCCCCCCCATATTCCTCTGCTGTAAAACAGCTGGGGGATGGGGTGTTTCAGTTAGGTGTCTTGGACTCCAGATTTAAGATAAATATTTTGAACCACGGCTTACTCTGTAGAATTCCACACCAACAGCTTACCAAACAGCTTAATAGATATGGTTATTCATAAATCATTCTCACTTATATAGCAACATAGGCTCTTTTAAAAGGTAACTGTCCAGGGGTTTTCCCAGACACCTGCCCAACTAATTCAGCCTGTCAAATGATCAGATTATGTGGACAAATGGAAACCTTGCAAATCAAATGCTAAAAGGTGGCATAACAACTATTAAGGCAAAAAAGATCTGGGGGTATTAGCTGACCACGAATTCAAAAGATTATGACAAGACTAAAAAAAAAAAAAAAGACAATGCCATTTTATAATAATTTACTAGATGTACATTATCTGGTTTGCAAGGGATGATGAGTCTACATTTGAAGTATGGGTTTCAATTTAGGCTCTCATTTTAAAGGAGGAAAATGACAGATTTAGATCACTCACAAAAAAGGATGCTAGGGAAGACAAAGCAGCTCTAAACTGAAACAATTAAAGGGCTGGGAAATGTTTGCTTTGACAAACGGAAGATCTAGAAAACTCACAACAGACAACAGTTGTCTTAGAAGAGTTAAAAGAGACTCTGTAGTAAGGCATAAATATTTTCACTTTAGGGTCCTGCCTTTCTGTCTCTGAAATACACCTTCATCTATTTCCACTGCCTCTGACCTAAAATGCCTCCTTATTGCAAAAATTTTCTAATTAGTGTCCCTGCATCTCATCTCATATTTCTCCCACATAAACCCTTCACAACATACCAGAATTATCTTTCCAAAACACAAATCTTTCTGTGACATTTCCTGGCTTCAAAACCTCCCTGTGGCACTGCGGTGCACACAGCGTTAAGCGTGAACTTGTCAGCCTTACAAGGTTTCCGACTATAATTCACATTCATATCTTGCCACTCCTTTCCTATCCCAACCTCACAAGCATCTCCCTTTCCTTAAACCTACGTTCTGGTTTCTTAGGACTACTCATGTGAAAGGACTTTGTACTTCTAAACCCGTTTTCCTCTACACACACTGTTCTTTCTCTCCATCTGGAATCCTCCACCCCCATATCCCAACCCCCAGCTAATGAACTTCTATTCATCCTTTAGAACCTGCAAAAATATGGCACTTCTTCTACGAAGCTCACCCCATTCCCCACAGTCAGGATTCAGGGCCTTCTCCTCAGCACACCCCTAGTACTTTGTACATAATTACCAGGTTATTGTTAGAAATTCATGTGCAAATCTTCAACTTCTTGGTGTCTTCATGACCTGAAGTCCTGAACAAGGCCTGAGTCAAGGTAGACTCAATTATTTTTTGTT
Organism: Phocoena phocoena; assembly: GCF_963924675.1. Taxonomy (NCBI): domain Eukaryota; kingdom Metazoa; phylum Chordata; class Mammalia; order Artiodactyla; family Phocoenidae; genus Phocoena; species Phocoena phocoena. Next base: position 71,836,699 of record NC_089220.1, on the reverse strand, counting down.
GAGTCAATGAATGAGGATAATACATTGAGGGGCAACACATGGGAGCAGATATTGTTTCAATACAATGATAACATTGATGATGACATTAGTAATATTAGCTACCATTTCTAAGCATCTAGAAGGTACCAAGCAATGTCTTAGGAAGTCTGTATGTACCATCGTGACCCATCTTGATGCACAAAACCCTAGGCAGTAGGTTACTTACAAATAAAGAATGTGAAAGTCAGAGGGGTAAAGTGGCTTGCCCAAGGTCAAACAACAAATAAACAGTGGAACTGGGATTTGAAAACAAGTCTCTGACTCTAAAATCCATGCCCGAGGCCATACATCAAACTGTCTCCTTTAAACCTCTAAAAAAATCAGAGGTGTCTAATTGAGTCCCTGGCTTCCTCTGAAAGTTTGTTTCTAACCATTGCCAAGTGAGAGTTTCTTTCTCAGAAATAGTTTAGAATGCTAACCTCACTGTTTGGAAGATTGGACTGTACATAGATACAGCATCAAGGCAGGTGTGGCTTGGAAGGGTGCTAGTCAGCTCCCCCCTCCTCAGATAATTCCCATCAGCTCTCCTCTAGATACCCTGAATACTTACATTAATATGTACATACTTACATCTAAATTAAACCAGTGTACTTGTAAATGAACATCATCTCCAGACTTCTGCTCTGGCTGCATTTGTCTTTTCACCAGACTGATGGCCCAAGCCCCTCGTGTAGAGAAATTTGGGAGTTGTTGCTGATTGTACAGGCTCTAAGGATGCCTTCATGTCCAGTTCTGGCTGATAAAACAAATTCTACAGAAAAAGCACAGAGATATAAAACACTAATGTTTAGGGCTTCTGCTTGATGTTGATTATATACATTTGATTTCACTCTCCTCTCACCCTCCACAGATAACATTCTGTCTGAATCTACCATGGACGTATTTAAGTTATTAGGACTGTAGGCTCTCGTTTACATTCTTGGCTATTTGAAAACCTAAGAAACATTCTGAAGTTGTTTACTGAAAAACTGCTTACCATTTGCTTATCTCCCTACCATGGGATATATGCAAGGAGAAGTTTAACTCATTTATCTTCTCCCTCTGATTGCATCTTACCATCTGTGGTGCATCCAAGAGGACCAGAGAGGCCTGCATCTGTAATGACTGTACTTTAATATTCTGGATGCTCTATAGATACCAAAAGATTTGGGAGGAAACTGAAGCCTAGGGAAATATATGGGTAAATTCAGCTCAGTTACCTTCCTTTAGGTGACTTTACTGAAGTAGAACATCCTAAAGTTTGCAGGTTTATACGTGCTATCTTTTAAAATAGCTCTAGACGTATGGCTGGCTCTGTTCGAAAAACGGAACGTCAAAGGTGACTCAGCCCAGCTGAAGCAAGGAAAGTTTAATTCAGAACATAATTTGCTTTCCTTTATTTGCACACCGCAGTTCTGGGGAATAAAAGCCATTATGGAATCAAAGGACAATTTGCTTTTTTGCTGTGGTGGTTGCTCTGCACTGAATCTTTAAAGGCTTTTTTAAAAGAACATAAAGAGATGAATGATACTAGATTCAGTGCAGCTTAAAACTAAGTACCTTGAGCTCTTTTCCATGATAAACAGAAACCAATCTTGGCTCTCTGCCCCCAAGCACAGTTCTGTGTGTACTCAGTGAGACAGATCTTTTCCTTGCCTGGGGGAAGGGAATCCAGGCAGGCACGGGTAGTGATTCTCAGAGAAATGGGAATTTTAAAAGATATTTAATTATAAATGTTTCCCTCTCCCCACAAAGTGAAGTCTCTCATTGCCTCTTCGGTCTCTCTGTTTCCAAACACTGAAGGGAAATTTTGAGCCTGTCAGAGAAGCCTCTGGGCCTTTCTATGCATCTTGTGGGGTAGGGGAAATATTGGGGTGGAGAGATCAGGAGAAACTACACTTCTACCAAAAAATAATAATAAAAGAGAAGATCTGATAGAGTGAGGGAGACCATGGAGATTCCAAGAGCCAAATAAAATGTGCTCTATAAGAGTTTTTTGTAGGATGTGGATTATAAGGTGTGGACACCGAGATTGTGGGGGCAGCGACAGAGTATGAGGATATTGATATGAATTATGCATTAAATCTCTTGGACCTTCTTGAAGAAATATCAGTAAAAGGTGGGATTGTTTTTAATTACTTTCTGATGGCTGAGCTACTTCTCTGAATGTGACACTGCACAAAGAATAGACAATGTCAGGCCCCGGCTTACAATAGGAATTAAAGAAGAAACTAAATCTAAATCCAGGAGGGCAAAAGTGAGTTCTGTCTCTATAGCCCTTCTTGAATCAGGGATGCTGCATGTGGTCTTAGGTCCTCCGTGAAGCCTTGGCCATGGAGTCCCCAGGAAGAACGTTGACCTGGAACATGGTAAGAACCTTCAGAAAATTATCTGTGCAAATGTTTACCTCTGCAGTATAGGGCAGGACTTCACTGCTGGCCACTGGATAGCAGGATTGTGACTACCATTACGAGACTACCTGCTATAGTTAAGGACAAAGGACAAGGACAATTAATGATGCGCTGAGGATCTACCAAGGGCTCAGCGCTGGAGTGAAACTAAGAATAGTGTAAAGCACAGGTACAACCACCCAAGAGGCTTACCATCAGGCTAGGGAATTATGATCACATACAGAGCACAACTGGAGACTAAACAGAACTGGAAGAGTCGAGAAAGCTACATTCAGTGGCAGCTCAGTAGAGGTTTCTCATCCACTCCAGATCCAGGTATGAAGTGTGTCCTGGCACAGAGGCTGCAATCCCTTGGGGGGGTTCACCCATTGCCATGGGTTGGCATGATGGTCACATCAGAATGGGAGACTGACTTTTCAACCATTGGTCAGGGCGCCACATTTTCATTCTGCCCAGGACACCAAAAATTATGTAGTTGATCCTGAAGATGAGTAATGCTTATATCATAGACATGGAAGAAGGGAATGGATTGCAGGCAGGGAGAATGGGACTGGAATTGTAGAGATGCCTCTTCCTTCTATATTTATGAAGACTCATAAGTACTTTCTCAGCTCCAGACAGGAGACAGCCCCCCCAAAAAAATGTTTTCCACATAATTACACTCTTTATTGAGTCCAGAACCCACTTATGATTCTATTCACCCTTGCATTATTCTACTATAAAGGCTAGAAAGTTAAAATAGCTTCCCACTCTACCTTGCTGCCAGAGGCAGGCTTGTGACACAGTTCTGGCCAATGAGATATCATCAGATTTTCCTCCTCAAATCAAAAGGCAAAACCTCATGAGGCTTAGCTCTCCCCCCTTCTGCTGGCCAGGAATGCCAATATAAAGTGAAAATTCCATTCTTCAACCCTGAGATAGGTAATATAAGGGTTAATAAATGCATAATAAGGATAGAGGAGCTGAGGATGGGAACAGCTTTAGCTCCTAATGGCATCACTGAACCGTCATGGCAGTCCTGAATTTCCCACCTTTAACTTCCTGCTTCATGAGGAAAAAAAAAAAAAACCTGTTTAAGCCATGGTAATAGAATTATCTATTATTTACTGTTAAATGGATTAATAACTAATATACCTTTCAATTCAATAGGAATGCCATTTTTCATTCCCTTGCTCATGTCACTGACCTCTTTCCATAGGGGCAAATATAGCTTACGTTTCCTTCTGAAACCCACAGTGTCTTCCTAAATATGGAGCAAAACCTCCATTTTTCAGAGGTGATGCATTAATACCCAAAGTCTCATATTGATTGTCAGATGCTTCCAAAGGTATGTCCCATTGCCTCTAAAATTATAAAAGCATGTTTAGCTCCAAATTAGTACTAGACCCTTTCAAAGTCAAGCCTGTATGCTAGGTAAATAGTAAAATAATTACTACATATTTTTGTATTTTCACATTAAAGTGGTGATAAACCATGGGTAGAGTTTCAATTTATGACTGAATCTATGTGATTTTAAAACAGCTGGTTGACAGATAAAAAAAATATTCAAACTACTTCTTTGAGTCAATGTAAGTAAAAATCAAGTTAATTATTTTCTAAAGTTTTTCCCCCATTCTAGCATTTTGAAAATACCAAATATACTGGCAATATGCCAAAATTATTCTTTTAATTTGTATTCTTTACTTATTTCAGATGTTTTTGAAACATTATTGTTTTATGAGATATTATAAGATTTTATAATATTTGCTTATATATTAACAAATCTGTCTGATCTGTCTCAGTTAGGATGCATTTAGCTGCCAGAACAAGATACCCAAATTACAGTGTTTTGAACCACTGCTTAAGTGCATGCATTGTTTACTTACTAAGAATTTTGTAGGCTGGCAATTTCAGGGTTGTTTTGGCAGTTCAACAATGTGATAAAGGACACTGGCTTTTTCCACTGCTCTAATTTTTCATTCTCCATGTGTTTTTTCTTATCCTCATGTTTGTCACCTCATGGTCACATAATGGCTACCATAACTCCAGGCATGTCATCTTCACCCAGTAGCATCCAAGATGGAAGATAAGGAGAGGAGGGCTAAAAAAGACATTCTCACTATAACACTCTCTTTGATTAGGGAGGAAATTAATTCCCAGATGCCCTCAGCAAACCTCCTCTTTAGGAAATCATCCCAGAACAAACTCTGTAAGGGCTAAGAGAAGAAAAGTAGTGCCATTATTGGCCTAGACCAATCATGACACATTCCTTTGGGTGAGGCCCATTGCTATATGGATTCTGGTAACAAAGGAAACATTCTCAATGGCAAGTAGCCAGTGACAAAGCTACAGAACCAGCTATGAACCCTCATCTCCTGACCACTGGAAAGTCATTCATTATCCTCCACCATACTCTTATATCCTCACTAGAAGTTAAATATCAACAATAAATTACCAGATAAGCCTATAATCTTGTTTTTTTAATAACAGACATAGCATTCACCTTAGCCATGGCAACTCTAAAAGATTTTGTATGATTATGAAATGCAAAACCATATAAAAAAACTGTATTTTCTCTCATTCATTCATTCAATAAAATTTTACTAACTAGCTACTATGTGCCAAACTCTGTACTAGGTAGTTAATGTTCATCAGGGAAAAAACAAACAAACACGACAGACAAAGAGCCCTGCCCTTATGGACGTATATACACTACCAAACGTAAGGTAGATAGCTAGTGGGAAGCAGCCACATAGCACAGGGAGATCAGCTGGGTGCTTTGTGACCACCTGGAGGGGTGGGATAGGGAGGGTGGGAGGGAGGGAGACGCAAGAGGGAAGAGATATGGGGACATATGTATATGTATAACTGATTCACTTTGTTATAAAGCAGAAACTAACACACCATTGTAAAGCAATTATACTCCAATAATAAAAAAAAAAAGTTTAGATCAAAAAAAAAAAAAAGAGCCCTGCCCTTGAGTTACTAGGGGGAGGAACATGCAATAAATCATAAACATTAACTAGTATTAAGCCCCTTTCTGTGGAGGATTTTACTTCCTACATTGTTGACCTCAGGTTTGGCCATATTACTTGTTTTAGCTAATGAAATGCCAGAAGCTTCTGCTGTCTCTCTTTTCTCTCTACCAGGAGAAAGGCAATTCAGCATGGAATATTCAGAATGAAGAAGACACTGAAGCACGGCCTCTATCCATCCATGCAAATAAAAGTTGGAATTGTAAGTCATTGCGGTCTTTTGTTACCATAGTATGATAGAAGTATGATAGGCTAAGTTGACCAGTACTGTAATTAATATAGTATACAGACCCTGATAAGTACTGTGGGAAAAAGGGAATATGTAGAACAGAGTGCAGAGGATCAATAGTAAGATAGGGGTGTGTTCGGATAGCAGTGTTAAATAGGATAGTCAGGTAAACTCTACCGAGGAGATGAGATTTGATTTTGCATTCTGGAGTAAAGTGACTGAATTTTGCCAAGAGGATATCTGGAGGAGCACCAGCTAGAGGAAAGACCCTCAGGTGAGAAGATGCTGAGAATATTTGGGGACCTCCATGGCTGGAGCAAGTAAAAAAGGCAGGGAGTATCAGGAGATGAGTTCAGAGGGGTAATGGGGCCAGATGGAGTGGGGTTGAGGAGATTGAATAAGGATTTTGGCTATTACTCTGAGCTAACTAGGGAGCCATTGCAGGGTTTCTAATAGAGGAAGGAAGGGTGCTAACTTAAATTTAAAAAATATCAGTTGGCTGCTGTATTGAACATACACTGCTGAGGGACAAAGGTAGAGCATGGAGACCAGTTAAGAGGCTATTTCAGGAATCCAGGTTAGATATGATGGTTACTTGAAGCAGAGAGGTAGCCAACAAAGCTGTAGATATGTTAAGGTTCTCAATAAATTTTGATTCTCAATAAATTTTAAAGGTAGAAAAAACAGGATGTAGTAATGGACTGGGTGTTGGGTGAAGAGAAGAGAAGACTCCTTTGACAAAATGAAGTGTGCTCCCTTACAAACTCTCAGGCTTTCTAGTGGATAGACCATTCAGCACTGTCATTCCTGCTGACAACTCAGTGTACTCGCCAGTTGTGCCTGCTGGGCCTGTGAGATACACAATCCCACCAGATCATCAGTCATCAGTGTTGATGGTCACAATGGCTTGTGAAATATAAAGGGAAATCAGAAATGGACTAGTCCTATCTAGGAAAGATTCTGAGCATTCTTGCTACTGTGGTTTTATCACATATTATTATATATGTCATGTAGTGTACGGCATAAACCTAAAACAGTTTATTATCTTATAAAAATTTCATAATAGTTTGCAACAAAGTTTTGCTAAACTATAAAAAACAGTAAATTCATGTTTAATAATAACAAAAAGTACTGAGTTTTCATTTCTCAAGAAAGTTGTTGATAAATATGCAAACTTTACGAACTCTCCTTGATATTTACCATCTTCCATTGTGGTATTAATGATACCATAGGTCACATGAAAAGCAAAACACAAAAACCTAATGATGAAGCATCAGTGAGGTTTTTTTTTAAGAAGACGGTCCCCCCAAATTATTTTATAGTTGCACCTGCCAAATGTAGGTTAATAGATTACTAAATGAAGAAGGACTTTTCATCTAGATCAATGCTCATTATTTTAAATTACTTTTGCTCATCTTCCATTTCAAGTTTTCTTGTCATCCAATAGTTGAAGAGCTTTGTGAATAATTAAGTGATTCTGGTGCTATATGAGTTCCATCAGATTCTTCAAATAGAAAATCAGTTAATTTTCTAATGGTTTGATTACTTTATTCATCTAGTTCAAATTAAAGCTTTTAAAATTTCACTCCTTTGTCGGTGAAATTTCAAATATTATTTCAAATGACACTTGGTTAGGTGCAACAATAAAGGTAAAATTGCTTGTTTTGTAGTGAAAATTTGAATGCAAATTTTGGGGAATACAATATCATAATTATAATAAAAAGAACAATGTTCTTACTAATTAAGATCTTTGTATAGTAGAAATATATTGGAATTGATGGTGGAACATAAATAACTCAGAATTAAGTCCAAATTTGCGGTGATATATTACAAATGATAATGGAAGTTGTCAAAATTTACAAATAGTATATACGCACACACACAACCACACAACATATATACACACACACAGGAAAATAAAGCTACAAAGCTGATGTTTCATTCAAAAAAGAAAACAACAAATAAACTTTAGCAAGACAGTGTTGAGTTACTATTGTGCTCTACATGGCAATGAAATTTTTCAGAGTGAGTTTTCTAAATGTTGATTGATTTTCATTCAAATCAGTTGGAAATCTTTACTTGAAGTATTCAGCAATGAGAAAACCTTAAACAAAACAAAACTCAAGCTACTAAAGACTGTAATACATTATAGCTAATTATTAAAACTAAAGCCTGAAAACAGGAAGACTTCCAAATTTATTTCTATAAAAACAGAGATAACAGAAAAACATAAGTGATAACAGGTCAAATGATGTACATGATTTCATTCTGAAATTTAACAACTGCACTTCGCAATATCCCAAGTGTGGAAAAGTCCTTTTCATAGATCTCCTATTTTTAATTGGATATACGTATATTCTGACCAATGGAATAAAGTTGCGAAGTCCGATGGTTTTGCAGCATCTAAATTTGATGAAACAGTCACAGGAATCATATGTAGAGAAAATTATCTGACAAAATTTTTAAAGTAAAAATACTTATTAAAGAAAGGTTCTCTTGATAGAGGCAAAAAGGAGGAAATTGTGGCATATTTGAAATGAACTATGTATGTACTTTAATTTAAAAAATTAGAATTGAGGTGTCCTCCTTTTAGCAGAATTTTCTCTGAGCTTCCTAGATACCGCAGCACTAATCGTATTTTTCTCATTTAAAAATATTATAGTGTACAGAGAAGAATCCATTGAATGTATCAGCAATTCAAAAATTACTATTTTGCATTTTTTAAAATATAAGAATGTATGTAAATCTTATTTTAGAAAAATATTATTTTCGAAAGTAGTTTTGAATGTTTTCTAGATCCATAATAAGATCAAATTGTTGAAAAAGACCTACTTCAAAAATTACATAATTTCAATTATTTTTCAATTTTGTTTTCTCTCCCAAACGTATCCCGGTTTGGAGGATAGATTTTAAAAGCCACTCTAGACAAAGGCAACATGAAGGATTTTGCCAGAGCAGCTAGAGGGATGGATTTGCCATTAATTGGGATGGTGAAGGTGGGTAAAGCAGTTTTCCAGAGTAGAAAAGATGAGGGGCTCAATTTTGGACATGTTCATTTTAGACATCCACGTAGATGTTAGGTTGACAGTCAGATATATGTCTAATCCTGATAAAGATGTGTGGGCAGAAGATAAAATTTTGAGAGTCATTAGCATATAAATTATGTTTCCCTGTGAATAGACACAGATTCATCCTGTCCCAGTTTGCCTGTACCTTTGTAATATGACTTTGTTCTCCTTCCATCAAGGAGTGAAATCTATTTTCCCATCTTTTATTTGTGCATAGATTTTGTGACTTGCTTTGACCAACAGATTGTGGCAGAAGGGATAATATGACTTCAGAGGTTAAGTCTATATGGGTCTTTGAGCTTTCCCTTTCATTCTCTTAGAACATTGCCCTGAAACTGCCATGTAAGGAAGCCCATCTGACCTGTGGGACGATATGAGGCAATAAGGAGGAGAATCAAGGCACCCCAGCTGACAGCCAGAACCAACTGCCAAACCTACATACAAGGTAATCATGGACCTTTCAGCCTACTTTCCAGCTGAACACAGCTACATGAGTGAGCCAAGTGTCACCAGGAGAATAACCATCCAGTCAACCCACAGAACCATGAAAGATAATAAATTGTTGTTTTTTACAGCACCAACTTTGGGGGTGACTGGTTATAGAGCAATAGGTAACTGACAGAATATTTAAACAACGTGATTCATTAAAATTATCAAAAGAATGATGGATAAGAAAGGGATAAGGATCAAGAACTAAGTCCTGGGAACTCTAATATTAATTATCATAGCCAGTATCTATATTGTACTAACATATATTAATATTACATGCATATTATATTGAAATTTGGCTATATCATTGGAAAAATATATTTGCAGTTAAAGATAGGTATGGAAATGATTCTCTAGAATTCCAAAAATGATAAGCAGTGTGATGATTTACAGTGACAATGTAACCCTGTGTTTGTATCTGTTGCCTTACAAACCCTAATGTGTTTGCAAATGGGAAAACATGGCAGGTTTATTGTTGAAATTAGTATGTATATCTCAAATATCACAATGACTGACGCCACAGTATGTATACTAAAGCTCTATAGTAGGCAACCAAGGATATATTGACAAAAAAGGAGATGTGGCTCATGCCATAATGGAATTTGCAATCTAGTGGTGGATAAAGGCAATTAAATGAGCAATTACAATGTGAAGGGAAGTACAACTTGCTATGTGACAACATACACAGACCACCTCAGCCTCAGACTTGGGGAAGACGAAGGTCAGAAACATTTTCTGAATAAAATAAGGTCTCAAGTGTGACTTGGAGAATATACAAATGCTAACCAATCAAAGTCACAAGATGTGAAATCTCAAAGGTTAGAGAAGGAAAGAGATCCCTATATGTTCTAAGACTTAAGATATGGTGCATAGTGTTGGGGGAGGGGGAAAGGTTGGGCATGGGAACACTGAGGAAGGTGTGACTAGAGGTGGGAATCAAAAGGCAGCCTTCTGCATTTTATTAATGATGCTACAAATTAAGACTTCATCCTAGATTTAGAGTTACAGACTCAGTGTATTGGTAGGGACAAAAGCTAGAATACAGTAGATGGAGGAATGAGTGGGAAGAAAAGAATAACCACATAAATGATCAACACTTTCAAAGTCTGTATCTATGAAAGAAGGACGATAAAGTGGGTGGTGGCTAGAGAATAATGTGATATCAAGAAGAGGTTTTTTAAACTTAGGCGAGCATGTTTGGTACTGATGGAAAAGGAAGCCAAAAATGATGGTAGAGTTGAAGATACGGAGAAAGAATCCTCCCTGATTCGTAGAGTGAGAATGCTGAAAAGGTAAGAAAGAAGATCAAGAGCACAGGTGGAGAAATTAGCATTAGACAGTTAATTCATACACTGAAGGGACAGAGTCGAGGAGAGGGTAAGTGTGGGTGCAAATAAGCTGCTTTGGTTGCATAAATTTGAGAAACTTGTTAGTAGGCTTCTATTTTCTCCTTGAAGTAGGAGGCTAGGACATATGCTGAGGGGTGAGAAGCAAACTGGCAGGAACAGAGGTTTAAGGAGAATGGAGAAGGTTGGAAATAGCTGTTGCAAAGAAATAGGGGTGAGGACTAATTAGGAAATCAGTGGCAGCCCAGCTGAATTTGGATATCATGAATTTACAGTAGCATCAATCTGCTGAGTTTATCACCATTTGTGCTCAGCAACAGGGGTATAAACTCAAAGAAGACAGGTAGTTAAATTCAGTCAGATTAGCTTTTCACAGGTTACTGCTCTGGAAGGACAATGGAGCCATATGACACACATATTTCAATTATAAGGCGGGTTAGGATAAATGTTACATGAATGATATAAACAATCATGTCTGTAAGTATAGGGAGAAGGGGCAAGTCAGTACTGGCTACATTTGTGAAAGAGAACTGTGAGCATTTCCTAAGATAGAGGGGAAACGTCAGGTTATTCAAGGGGAGGGAAATTCATAGGTGATGGCTTGGGTGTAAAGAGAACACAGTGCTCTCAGAGACAAAAGAGTTGCAGAAATGGTAGGTCCTTAGTGAGAAGTGTTGTGAACTGTATTAGACAGGTAGGTATGCCTAAGTCTGGAAAGTGTGTGTGTGTGTGTGTGTGTGTGTGTGTGTAAATTTGGAGCCATTAGGAACCTTGAAACAAAGCAATGATGCATTATGGGCAGGAGTGGTGAATGAAGAACACACAGGCATGCACATGCACATAAACTCTTATGCCTTTATCAACATCACTACTGAAGTAGACCCTGATACTTTAATTTGGTTAACAATAAATGGATACCTAGGAGTATGATAAAAAGTATGATATTCATGTAGCTTATAATATTTTAATTATAAAGGTATTTTTTAAAAAAATATTTATCCATTTATTTGGTTGTGCCGGGCCTTAGTTGCGGCAGGTGGGCTCCTTAGTTGTGGCACATGGGCTCCTTAGTTGTGGCATGCAAACTCTTAATTGTGGCATGCATGTGGGATCCAGTTCCCTGACCAGGGATCAGACCCGGGCTCCCTGCATTGGGAGCGTGGAGTCCTATCCACTGTACCACCAGGGAAGTCCCTATAAAGGTATTTTTGAAAATTCAATATATTGTTCAGATTCTATTAAAACCCTATTTCTTTCATTCTTTCAACAAACGTTAAGTACCAAGTACTGTTCTAGATGCTAAGATTACAACATGGAACAAAACAGAATGAGGGAAAAGCCCTGTTCTCAGTGAGTTCATTTTTTATTGGGAAAGTCAGACAATAAAAACTAATTAGATAAAATATATGGTATGCAATGGTGTGGTTGGTAAATTCTTCAGAAAAATAAATAAATAAAGATTGAAGGGAAATAGGAAGTTCTAGGGCTTGGGGGATGTTCTACAATTTTAAATTGAGTGGTCAGCAAAAGCCTCACTGTGGAGCTGACATTTGAAAAAAGCTGAAAGGTGTATGAAAAAAGCCATGAAGCAATCTGAGGTGATTGTAAGGACATTGGCTTTTATTCTGAGTGAAAGGGCAGGTCATTAGTGGGTTTTGAGCAGAGGAGGGAACATGATCTGACCTAAGTATTAAAAGAATCACTTTAGCAGCTGTACAGAGCATGGAGTGGGAGGGCCAGAGTAGAACTGGTGACAAAAGTAATTAGACTATTACAGACATTGAAGAGAGCACTGATGATGCCATATACCCTCAGTAGTGCCCCACTGTTGTGGTGGCAACCTGTTGGAATATGGACATATTCTGAAGGTAAGGCCAACAAGATTTGCTGAGGGAATGGATATAAGGTATGTAGCAAAGAGTGAAATCGAATATAACTCCCAAATTTTTTACCTGAGCCAAGGGATGGATTTACCATTTACTAAGATGCGGAAGACTGTAGATTGGAGATGAAGATCAGAAGTTTAGTTTTGGGCCCATAAAATCTGAGAAGCTTATTAGACATCCAAGTGGTGGTATTTAATGAACAGCCGGATATATAAACCTGGAGTTAAAGCACAAGTCCAGGGTGGAAATATAAATTTGGGAAGTGTTTGTCTTACAGATGAGTACAGATAGATCATAAAAAGCCCTGAGGACTGGGTTCCAGAGCCCTGAAAAGTTTAGTGGGAGACTGAAGAATATGTTGGTGAGGTAAGAAGTTCCAAAGAAGACAGTGGCATTTTAAAGCCATGTTACAAAAGTCTTTCAAAGAAAAAGGAATGATCAACTCTATCAAATGCTACTGAGAGGTGATATTAGATGGGGTCTAAGAGTTAACCATTGGATTTAGCAACATGGGGGTTAACTGGTAAATATGACCAGAGCATATCAGGTGGAGAGGAAGACTTATTGGTATGGATTCAACAGAAGATAAAGGAAGAATAATGGGAGACAACCCATGTAGATACTTCTTTTGAGGAGTCTTGCTATATAGGATAAAACTGAAGCATTAGCTTGAGGGGGACTTAAGATTAGGAGATATTTTTTAATTAGAGATAAATTTCAGCACGTTTGAATGCTGATGGAAAGTGATCTGGTAAAGGGAGAAAAAGTGATGACTCAGAAGGCAAGTATGGAATTGCTGTTGTGATGTCTTTCAGTAAGGAAGAGGGAATGGGACCTAGTGGACAAGGGTAGGAGTTGCACTCAGACAAAAGCATGGATACTTCATCCATAATACGAGGCAAGCAGGAAGAGCATAGAGGTAAAGATGTGGGTATGTGATAAAGGTAGTAGTAGGAAATTGTGGAAAATTCTCCTTGATTGTTTCAATTTTTTCAGTGAAATAAGAAGTGATTTATAAATTTTAAAATCATAGTGGTAGATTGAATATAATCATATATCTGGAAAGTACCAAGGTTCCATTTGAAGTTAGTCATCATGAATTAAAAAGTTAGATCAACTAATAAATCATGTATCTTTTTGTACACATTGCCTTGTATTAATTTAAGAATAGAAATGTCTGGGATTTGGGTTCAAGAAAGGTTGGGGTTGTTTCAGGTGAATGTGATGAAGCCAGAGGTGCCAAAGGGAGTTGAAGGTGCATGCTGGAAAGTGAAGACATTTGCCTTAGGTCTTAAGAGAGATAGGGAAAAAACAAAGTAGGTGAGGGACAACAAAAAGGTTGTAGGATTATTGAACTGTAGGTCCTGGTGGAACAGGAAAATTTTATTATTGGATTTAGAGTTACTGAGCTTTTCCTGAACTATCAACAAGTTAGCCAATCAGTCAAAGACTGTAATTTTTGAATCCAAGTGTATAAAAGTGAATTGTATTGATCTAATCACAAGAGAATCTTAAGTTGAGTCAACTTCTAGTCATCCAGAATTCCTTCCTCCTACAAACAGGAATATGGAAAGAATGTCCCAATTTTGTTATGAACTGGAAAATACTACCTCCTAAATATAGGTAATACCACATAAACTGAAGAGGGCATGGTTTGCCACAAATATTCTTGAAGTTCAGCAATTTCTGTTTCTTAAATATTTGTAAATACTATTAAACACAAAATTACTGTTTTCATCATTTTTTAAATTTGATCCCTTATCAACACTTCTAACTTTCCACCCTTTAGAGATAGTATACATATGCATTTTATATGTTTTCAGAATGCAGGAACCCCATCTATCCTTGATAAGATAAGAGCAAAAGTTAAACATAAACTTTTGGATGATTACATCATAATGAGGGAGCCTAGGAAATGTACAAGGGTGATACTTTTTATTCTATACTCACAATGGTACAAACGTATGTCCTCCTGGAACTGACATATAGAATCAAGCAATTCTGAGGCACAGCAGTCTTTTCTTTGGGATGAACATATGGTAAAAATTCTGTGAAAAAAATCCAGGAATTGCAAGGCTGTTTTCCAGCAATTTTGCAGAAAAATAGATATGAAAACAAGAGACATGCTCTTTGGTACTGAACCTTGGCTTTCTCTTGCTATGATTGGCATACCAAGATAAAACATTTCTACCATTCCCTCTGTATCATTTAACACCTACTTGAGGACCCATGAATAAAAATAAGAAATAAATATAAATGCTGAATCCATAATTGACTGTGAGACCCCTATCCTGGTGATAAAGCCTCTAGTGTTTATATATATTGTCACGGACTCTCAAATCGAAGACAGCAGAGGATGCCAAGTTGAAGAGCTAAAGGATGGAATTATGTTACTATAACTTCTCATCTATCAAACTAAAGCACCTGGTACTTGTAGAAGTCCCTAGAAGTAAAGCTGTTAGAGGTAGTTTCTCACACCTCATTTTCCTATTCATATTTCTATTTCACCCTGTTTTTATGCAGACATACTCACGTTCTCAGTCATAAATCTTGGGCATAACTTCAGAAGGGATTATGTCCAAAAGGTAACATTTTTCACAAAAGTTTCAAATAAGCTGAATTCAGATATAGGGTAAGCTTCAGATATAAGGTAAGCTGTAGGCACACATGTCAGCAGGCATAGTTTATTTTCAGTGACCACTCCCCACAGAAACTTTGTACTTTAAATGACTAAAATATTCAGACAAAATATATGTAACAGTTTGGAAAATAGGCAGGCAGTATGTGATCCCTGAAGGAAGGGAAATAAGTGAGGGGCATTCTATCATTGTTTCAGCTTATTGCATAAAAGCAGGTTTTAGGTCACACGTTGGGGGTAGGAAACAGGGACCTGGTCTTACTGGGTAGAAGGGATAGAGTTCAGAGTTCAAGGAGGCCAGGCAGCTGGAATTCACAAGGCAGAATACCAGAGAGAAGAGAGCTATGTAGAGAGAGAGATCAAACTCTAGAGATCTGTAGAGGATTCCCCTTGTACCTTCAGCTGAATATTCATCAACACATCCACAGCAGGAAACTAGTAAGGCTGGAGAAAGAACTACCAAAAAGGAGCAGGTCGAGAAAATCGCAGAGACCCCAGAGAACTGGAAACAGTTTGATTTTCAAACAGTAGTGTGGAAAGACCTCTCAATATACAGAGAATTGAACAGAGTCCTCAAAATGGTAATGTCTCAGTAAAAGCCCAAATTAGTCTTATTACTAAGTCTTAAATTACTAAGGCCTCTCTGGATCTGCCTAACAAAGACCGAAAGCAAACCTTGAAAGGATCAAATTGTTTCCAAAAAACTTAACAACATCCTAGCACAAAGCCCCAACAGATTTAAAAGAATAAAAGAAACCCATCATTCCAAAAACCAAAATTCATAATATCTGACATCTAATCAAAATAAGGAGCAAACCAATCAATAGTGACAGACCTAGAAATGACATGAATAATTTAATCTGTAGGGAAGTATCTGACAGTAACATTTAGAAATATACTTCATATGTTCAAGAGAGTAGAGGAAAATGAACAGGGCAAAGAGAGATATCACATACACATACATATATATACTATACTATAGATACATACATGCATATAGATATAGAGATATACAAATCACACTTCTTGAGATGAAGATACACTAAATGAGATTGACAGAAGATTAAACACCACAGAAGAACCAAATGATGATCTTGAAGACATAAATAGAAACTATCTAAAATGAAACAATGAAAGGAAAATAAATGCATCGAGCATTAGTGAGTCAGAAGACAGCATTAAGCAACCTAACATACATGTGATTAGAATCTCAGAAGGAGAGAGTAGGAAGGTAGAATCAGGAAAATATATTTAAATAAATAATTGTGAGCAATTTTCAGAGCTTATAAAAATTATAAACACACAGATCCCAGAAGCTCAACAAAGCCCAAGTAGAAGAAACACGAATAAAACTACACTGAGATGCATCTTAATCAAACTGCTTAAAACAGTGACAGGCATAATTCTAAATGCAGAGAACAGAGGAACAGAGATAAGGATGCCAGCAAATTTCTCTTCAGAAATAATGCAATCTAGAGAACAGTGGAATATTACCTTTAAAATACAGGGGAAACTATCTACCCAAGGGAAAAATAAAGCTGAAATGAAGACTTTTAAAGAGATACAAAAGTTGAAAGAATTCATCACCAGAAGCACCTACACTATAAAAAATATTAAAATAACTCTTTCAAGCATGAGGAAAATAATACTAGATGAAAACCAGATCTAAAAAAAGGAATGAAGAGTAATGGAAAGGGCAAATATACAGATAAATATGAAAGATATATTTTTCTTATGTTTAAACCTCTTTGGAAAATAAATGACTATTTAAAGCAAAAACAATAACAATGTTTTATAGTTTATAACACATATAGATACAAAATGTATGACAACAATAATAAGAAAGCCAAGAGGGAGGAAATGGAAGGATACTACTGTAAAATTCTTATACTACATGAAAAGAAGAAGAATGTTTGAAGGTGCTCATGACTCTGTGAAAACATATACTATAAACACTAAAGTAACCACCATAAATAAACAAATAAACAAGCAGAAAAAAAGAGGGATAGCTAATAAATCAATAAAGAAGATAAAATAGAACTATGAAAACTACCAAATTAATTCAGAAGAAGGCAAAAATAGAGAGAAAGAACAAGTGGAACAAATAAAAACCAACAAACAAATCAAACAAAATGATAGATTTAAACCTAATCATATCAATAATCCTATTAAATATAAATGGTCTAAATACCCCAATTAATGGCAATGATGATCATATTGGATAAAAAGGAAAAACTCAACTACATGCTGTCTACAAGAAATCCACTTTAAATATAAAGAAATAGGTTAAAAATAAAAGGATAGTAAAAATTTCCATGCTAAACACTAATCAAAATAAAGCTAGAGTATCTATTTTAATATCAGACAAAGTAGAATTCAGAGCAATGAATACTACTAGGGATTGGTTACGAGGATTATTTCATAATGATAAAGGAGTTGATTCTTTAATAAGATGTAAAAATTCTAAACATTTATGCATCTAATAATAAGCTTCAAAATAAAACAAAAACTGAAAAAACAGCAAGGAACAATAGAGAAGGCCACAATTATAGTTGGCATTTCAACATTCCATTCTCAATAATATGTAGGAGAATTAAATCAAAAGTCAGTAAGTATATAGAAGGCACAAATATTATTATCAAGAAAGTTGACCTAGTAGATATTTGTAAAACATTCCACCTAACATTTTTTTCAAATACACATAAAGCTAAGACAAACTATGTTCTGAAAGTTCATAAACAGCTCTTAATAATTTTAAAATGATCAAATCTTACAAAGAATGTTCTTAACCAAATTGGAACTAGATTAGAAATAAATAACAAAAAGTTCTCTGGAAACTCCCAAACATAAATTTGAAAACAAATTTATAAATGACTTGTGGTTCAAATAAGAAATCACAAGAGAAATTAGAATATATGCTGAATTGAATAAAAATGATAATATGGCAAAATTTGTGGTATGCATCTTATTCAGTGCTTAAAAATATTTTATAGCATCAAACATTTATATTAATAAAGTAGAAAGGTCTGCAATCAATTGCCTACATTTTCACCATAAAGAACTAGAAAAAGATTAACAAATTAAACCCAAAGTAAGATGAAGAAGTAAGGAATATAGATAAGAGCAGAAATCAAATAAATAAAACTAAAAAGAAAGAGAATCAATAAAAACAAAAACTCATTGTTTTAAAAAATTAACAAAAATAAGAAACCTCTATCCAGACTTAACAGGAAAAAAAAGACATAAATTGCTAACATCTGAATGAAAGAGAAACTATCATTACAGATATTATAGACATTTAATAGGTAGACAATAAAGGAATATTTTGAACAACACTATATTAATACATGATGAAATGGAGAAATGCCTTGAAAAAGACAAACCACCAAATCTCACTCAAGAAGAAATAGAGAACCTGGATATTTGTATATCTATTGGAAAAACTGAATTTCTAGTTAGATATCTTTCAACAAAGAAAAGTGCAAACCCAGATGACTTCACTGATGAATGCTACCAAACATTTAAAGAAGTAGTGATACCACTTTTATACAAGCTCTTCGCAAAAACAGAAGCAGGAGCATTTTACAAATCATTCTGTAAAGCTAGCATTACCATGATATGAAAACAAGACAAAGTCATTACAATAAAACAAACCCATACACCAATATTCTTCATAATTATAGACGTAAAATTAGCAACAAAATTTTAGCTGAATCTAAAAATATATAAAAATGGAAAGACATCAAGAGCACACTGGTCATGTGGTCTTGGTCACAACTATTTAACAATGTACTACAAAGGCAGGCACAGACAATGCATAAATGAATGTATATAGCTATGTTCCAATAAAACTTTATTAATGGGCACTAAAATCCAAATTTTACACAATTCTTACATTTTACAAAGTGTTACCGGTTTTTGAGTTTTTTCCCAACCACTTGAAAATGTAAAACCCATTCCTAGCTCATGGGCCATACAGAAACAGATGGCAGGCCAGATTTGGTCAATGGGACATAGTTTGCTGATCTCTGGTATGGAACAACTAGAACTCTCACACATTGCTGGTGGGAACTGAAAATAGTACAACCACTTTGAAAACAATTTGACAGTTTCTCTAAAAGTTAAACATTCACCTACTATATGATTCAGCCATTTCACTCTTAGGTATTTATCCAAGAGGAAAGGAAGCATATAACCTCATAAAGACTTGTGCATGAACATTTGTAGCAGCTTTATTTGTAGTAGCCCCAAACTGGAAACAACTCAAATCTCCATCAACTGATGAATGCATAAACAAATTGTGGTATATCCATGCAGTGGTATCTCAGCCATAACAAGGAATAAACTATCAATACACACAACAACATAGATTGCATCTTAAAATAATCATGCTGAGTGAAAGAAGCCAGTTAAGAAAGAGTACATGCAGTATGATTTCATTTACATTAAATTCTATGAATGTACACTTATCTATAGCGACAGAAAGCAGAACAATAGTTTCCTGGGGGACAGTCGGACAGGTGAAAGAAGCTTGGATTACAAATGGCTATAAGGGAACTCTTAGGAGTGTTAGAAATGTTTAGTGTGTTGACTGTGGTGATGGTATCACAAGTATAAACATATATTAAACTCATCAAACTGTATACTTTAAATATGTAAATTGCATTTTATGTCAACTATACCTCAATTACATTGCAAAATATAAACCTGTGCTCACAAATAATTTTATAAACTTTACATTCTACTCTAAATTTAAATTAATGGTTGCCCCTTTAGGGTAACTGCTTTTTAAAACTTCCTTCTAATTATAACAGTGGCCTTTAATTTCTTTAACATGGCACCAGGGTTTAGCAAGCAAATGGGAAATATACTTGGAGACTCAAGCATATAGTGGCCGATCATAATGATTTTTGAATTGAGGAGGGAATGTATTATGAGAGAAATATACATACAGTTTAAGCATTTACATTTTAGACTATTTATAAAACCAATCATCTAAGGAAGTAAGAAACTAGGATCCATCCTCTTTCTTTCCAGTTTGATTTCCTTTCCTTTTCAATTTTGATTTCTCAAGTCTTAAGATTTCCAATGAGAAAAGGTTAGTTTGTTGTAAATTATGCCAATTGGTGGATTGAGAGTGAACAGACTAAGTTGTACCACTAAAAATTCTATGTGCCAAGTTGGAATTTAGATATAATCTATCCCAACTCCTTCATTTTGTAGATCAGAAAACTGAGGTACAGAAAGGTAAAGTGACATTGTTAACACTTTTTAATGTTTTCTGTTACACATCAATCAGGTTTCAGCCAAGGTACCACTGGCAAGTAGTAGTAGACAAACTTATTTATTTATATTAACAAGAAAAAATATGCAGTCATATCAAAGTTCTTAATGATCAGTGAATCATTGCCCTAGCCATTTTTCCTTCCTTTATGTATTAAAATTGCTAATACATGTACATATGAAATGTTGTACGTACAGTGATTTTGGTATACTAGATTGTTATATATTTCCTAATATGTTTCATTTTAAATGTTTGATATATGCACAAATTAAAAAATGTTGGATACATATAAATTAACACATTGGCCTTAAAATCAGTAACAATGGTTTCAGGTTTAGGTATGACCTCATCCTGAGAGATAAGATCAGCTTGAGGAGAGAACACAGTGTTTTCTATTACATGTATGATCCTATTTAAATTCAGTACTGATGAAAAGGTTGAAATAAATTTAATATCATTGCTTTCATTTATGTGGGTGAGCCCCAAATGGAAACTCTGAAGCCCAAATTGATTTAGAAAACCCTATTATTCTCATGTATTTTTTTCTTGTAAAACTTATAACCCAGCATGGTATTATTTCACAAACAAAAGCTTTGCAGGGTTATCTTTTTTGTCTGATTTGTATGGTAGTTCCATTGTCTCCTAGGCCTGCATTACACATTCTGAATAGGACCCTGTGAATGTAATTAAGGGTCACACATATAGTATAAAGAGTAGGGGATGAAGAACTAATTTGTTTTCCTTCCCTGGGCTACAGATTGGTTTTCAAGTTACTGTTCAATTCAGCAACACAGAGCTCAGAGGAAAAGACCAAACTGCTACAGCTGCTCTATATTATAAAGAGAGAGAGAGAGAGAGAAAGATTAGATTTTATTTGCACACAGAATGAACATCCACGGTCTGTACACTCTGGGAACAGCTCCACATTTTAGGTTAGGCAGGTTTTTTAATGTTCTTTATCTTTTCTTCCCAAGCTCTATTCAGTTCATGAACATCATTAAAACTTAGACAGAGTACCCTTCTGAGTCTCATTCGTGCAAACTGTGGACCACTCAAAGGAAGAACATAAAGGTGATATGGCCAGAAAACTGTACTCTGAGGGTGGTTATTAATGACATGAAGGAATTTGGGGAACAGGATTAAACCATGTCTACATTTAGCCACTCTCACAAATATTTTGACACCAAAATGTGGTCTTACTGTGATGTACACCTGACATTCACTGAGAAGACAAAGATTAAAATGCTTTTATAGACAAGAAAACATTAAAATGGGTGGGTCTATCTACTAATTGGAATATCACAGGCATTGATACTGGGGAAATTTGCTAACATATTTAAAATTATTTCATCATACAGAAAAGGGGACCTTAGTGAAATCTGTCATAGTTGTCATCTTGTTCTTATCCATAGTCAATTCGTTAGGTCTCCAGGAAATCAAATAAAACTAGATTGGCCATTTCTGCACGACTGAAGTCATAGGTTGGTGCAAAAATGTTTGCAATATCTCAATAACAAATCAATGGTACCACTTTAACTTATAAAACTCCTTACTTAGTTTTTGGATCTACTAGCTACACAACTTTAGTTGAAATTTTATAGATTCTGTTTTAGGAAAGGTTTTTCATTTCTGCCCTCTTCCCCAAATTGTCAAGGGGTCCAAGTTTGATTTTGTTCCCTCCTGCCTATAGTGTACTCAGTTCCTCCCATGTTGTCCCAAATGAGGTTCCACAGGAATCCAAGCAACATCTTTTCCTTTTTCCTATACTCCCATCAACTTTTATGCTGTCCTCGTCCTTATCTACCTGCTCAAGATAACAGACTGAGGACATACATCTATTTTCTTCCTTCTCAAGAAGTAAATGACAAAAAGAATATTTGCAAATAAAAAGAAATCATAACAGTTCTAGCACAGTGGGAGGGGAGGGGAGGAGTAAGAAGAAGGACTAAACAAGAATCAGAAGTGAAGCACAAGTTTTACTGAAAGAAAGACAGTCTAGAGGAACTGGATCAATAAAGAAACGGCAGAGAGAAACCTTTGGGGAAGACAATTGACATACGAGTGGGTCATCCTTGTACTCTGAAAAGGCTCCCAAAACTGGAAGCAACAAAATGCACAACAAAACTTCACTGTGGGTAAACAATAATTCTTTTAAATTAAAAATATGAGGACATATTTTTTTGGAAAGCCAATGAATAGACAAAATAATGAAATGGGAAGAGCAGCAAGAAGCTTCTAACTTAAAAGACAAAATTGAGGAAATGTCCCAGAATGAAATTTAAAAGAGAATAAGTCAAAAAAAAAAAAAAAAAGTTAAGATTCATGAATGATATACAGAAGAGATTTAATAACATTCTATCAGGAATTATAGAAGGGCAGGGGGAAGGAAGAGGAAAAAGCAATAAAAACACATAAATACAAAATAATTTCCCTGAGCTGGAGAAGAGTAACAGCCTTCTAATAGAACACAACCACTAAGAATCAAGCAAAATATACCTTAAAGATCCACATTTGTACAGATCCTGATGAAATTACAGCATTTGAAGATACAGAGGAGGCAGAAGGGGCAGGTTCCCTACTAAGGACTGAGAATTACACCACCATCAGACTCATCATCAGCAACCTGGGCTGCTAGAAAACAAAAGAACTAAGTCTTCAAAGTATTAAGGAAAAAATCAATCGAAACACATTTAGGTTTCAAAATTTTTTTTTAATTAAAATGGGGAGAGAAAGGAAAACCTCTTGTTTTCCTTTTAGAGCAAAGGTAGGCAAATATGGCCTGTGGGCCAAATTCAGCCTGCTTCCTGTTTTTGTATGGTCTGAAAGTTAAGAAGAGTTTTAACATTTTTAAATAATTTTTTTAAATCGGGGGCTTCCCTGGTGGCACGGTGGTTGAGAATCTGCCTGCTAATGCAGGGGACACGGGTTCGAGCCCTGGTCTGGGAGGATCCCACATGCCGCAGAACAACTAGGCCTGTGAGCCCTAACTACTGAGCCTGCACGTCTGGAGCCTGTGCTCCGCAACAACAGAGGCCACAATAGTGAGAGGCCCACGCACTGCGATGAAGAGTGGCCCCCGCTTGCCACAACTAGAGAAAGCCCTCGCACAGAGATGAAGACACAACACAGCAAAAATAAATTAATTAAAATAATAATAATAATAAATCGCATGTTCTTTAAAAAAAAATCTCTTTCATGAGACGTGAAAACCACATGAAATTCAAATTTCAGTGTATACTACTAAAGTTTTATTGGAACAAGGCCTTGCTCATTTATTTATGTATCATCTATGGCTGCTTTTGCACTACAATAGTGGAATTGTGACAGAGACTCTATGGCCTGCAAAATCTAAAATATTTACTCTCTGGCCCTTTACAGTGGCCACTCTTATTTTATTTTTATTTTTTGAATTTTATTTATTTTTTTATACAGCAGGTTCTTATTAGTCATCAATTTTATACACATCAGCGTATACATGTCAATCCCAATCTCCCAATTCATCACACCACCATCCCCCCAACCCCCTGCTTTCCCCCACTGGTGTCCATACGTTTGTTCTCTACATATGCGTCTCAATTTCTGCCCTGCAAACCAGGTCATCTGTACCATTTTTCTAGGTTCCACATGTATTTGTTAATATAAAATATTTGTTTTCCTCTTTCTGACTTACTTCACTCTGCATGACAGTCTCTAGATCCATCCATGTCTCAACAAATGACCCAACTTCATTCCTTTATATGGCTGAGTAATATTCCACTGTATATATGTACCACATCTTCTTTATCCATTCGTCTGTCGACGGTCATTTAGGTTGCTTCCATGACCTGGCTATTGTAAATAGTGCTGCAATGAACATTGGGGTACGTGTGTCTTTTTAAATTATGGTTTTCTCTGGGTATACGCCCAGTAGTGGGATTGCTGGATCATATGGAAATTTTATTCTTAGTTTTTTAAGGAATCTCCACACTGTTCTCCATAGTGGCTGTATCAGTTTACATTCCCACCAACAGTGCAAGAGGATTCCCTTTTCTCCACACCCTCTCCAGCATTTGTTGTTTGTAGATTTTCTGATGACGCCCATTCTAACTGGTGTGAAGTGGTAGCTCATTGTAGTTTTGATTTGCATTTCTCTAATAATTAGTGATGTTGAGCATCCTTTCATGTGCTTCTTGGCCACCTGTATATCTTCTGTGGAGAAATGTCTATTTAGGTCTTCTGCCCATTTTTGGATTGGGTTGTCTGTTTTTTTAATATTGCACTTCATGAGCTGTTTATATATTTTGGAGATTAATCCTTTGTCCGTCGATTTGTTTGCAAATATTTTCTCCCATTCTGAGGGTTATCTTTTTATTTAATGGTTTCCTTTGCTGTGCAAAAGCTTTGAAGTTAATTACGTCCCATTTGTTTATTTTTGCTTTTACTTCCACTACTCTAGGAGGTGGATCAAAAAAGATCTTGCTGTGATTTATGTCAAAGAGGGTTCTTCCTATGTTTTCCTCTAGGAGTTTTATAGTGTCCGGTCTTACATTTAGGTCTCGAATCCATTTTGAGTTTGTTTTTCTGTGTGGTGTTAGGGAGTGTTCTAATTTCATTTTTTACATGAAGCTGTCCAGTTTTCCCAGCACTAGTTATTGAAGACACTGCCTTTTCTCCATTGTATACCCTTGCCTCCTTTGTCATAGATTAGTTGACCATAGGTGCGTGGGTTTATCTCTGGGATTTCTATCTTGTTCCATTGATCTATGTTTCTGCCTTTGTGCCAATACCATATTGTCTTGATTACTGTAGCTTTGTAGTATAGTCTGAAGTCAGGGAGTCTGATTCCTCCAGCTCCGTTTTTTTCCCACAAGACTGCTTTGTCTATTCAGGGTCTTTTGTGTCCCCATACAAATTTTAAGATTTTTTTCTTCTAGTTCCATAAAAAATGCCATTGGTAATTTGATAGGGATTGCATTGAGTCTGTAGATAGCTATGGGTAGTATAGTCATTTTCACAATATTGATTCTTCCAATCCAAGAACATGGTATATCTCTC
Organism: Phocoena phocoena; assembly: GCF_963924675.1. Classification (NCBI taxonomy): domain Eukaryota; kingdom Metazoa; phylum Chordata; class Mammalia; order Artiodactyla; family Phocoenidae; genus Phocoena; species Phocoena phocoena. Next base: position 71,811,282 of record NC_089220.1, on the reverse strand, counting down.
CATCTGTTGGTATCACATTTAATTTCTTTCATCAGTGTCTTACAATTTTCTGCATAGAGGTCTTTTGTCTCCCTAGGTAAGTTTATTCCTAGGTATTTTATTCTTTTTGTTGCAGTGGTAAAGGGGAGTGTTTCCTTAATTTCTCTTTCATATTTTTCATCATTAGTGTACAGGAATGCAAGAGATTTCAGTGCATTAATTTTGTATCCTGCAACATTACCAAATTCATTGATAGCTCTAGTAGTTTTCTGGTGGCATCTTTAGGATTCTCTATGTATAGTATCATGTCATCTGCAAACAGTGACAGTTTGACTTCTTCTTTTCCAATTTGTATTCCTTATTTCTTTTTCTTCTCTGGTCACCGTGGCTAGGACTTCCAAAACTATGTTGAATAATAGTGGTGAGAGTGGACATCCTTGTCTTTTTCCTGATCTTAGAGGAAATGCTTTCAGTTTTTCACCACTGAAATGAAGTTTGCTGTGGGTTAGTCATATATTGCCTTTATTATGTTGAGGTAGGTTCCCTCTATGCTCACTTTCTGAAGAGTTTTTATCATAAATGGGTGTTGAATTTTGTCAAAAGCTTTTTCTGCATCTATGGAGATGATCATATGGTTTTATTCTTCAGTTTGTTAATATGGTATATCATATTGATTGATTTGCATATATTGAAGGATCCTTGCATCCCTGGGATAAACCCCACTTGATCATGGTGTATGATCCTTTTAATGTGTTATTGGATTCTGCTTGCTAGCATTTTGTTGAGGATTTTTGCATCTATATTCATCAGTGACATTGGTCTGTAATTTTCTTTTTTTTTTTTTGTAATATCTTTGTCTGGTTTTGGTATCAGGATGATGGTGGCCTCATAGAATGAGTTTGGGAGTGTTCCTTCCTCCGCAATTTTTTGGAAGAGTTTCAGAAGGATGGGTGTTAGCTCTTCGCTAAATGTTTGATAGAATTCACCTGTGAAGCCATCTGGTCCTGGACTTTTGTTTGTTGGAAGATTTTTAAAAACAGTTTCAATTTCATTACTTGTGATTGGTCTGTTCATATTTTCTCATATTTTCTATTTCTTCCTGGTTCAGTCTTGGATGGTTATACCTTTCTAAGAATTTGTCCATTTCTTCCAGATTGTCCATTTTATTGGCATAGAGTTGCTTTTAGTAGTCTCTTAGGATGCTTTGTATTTCTGCGTTGTCTGCTGTAACTTCTCCGTTTTCATTTCTAATTTTATTGATTTGAGTCCTCTCCCTCTTTTTCTTGATGAGTCTGGCTAATGGTTTATCAATTTTGCTTATCTTCTCAAAGAACCAGCTTTTGTTTTACTGATCTTTGCTAGTGTTGTCTTTGTTTCTATTTCATTTATTTCTGCTCTGATGTTTATGATTTCTTTCCTTCTCCTAACGTTCGGTTTTGTTTGTTCTTCTTTCTCTAGTTCCTTTAGGTGTAAGGTTAGATTGTTTGAGATTTTTCTTGTTTCTTGAGGTAGGCTTGTATAGCTATAAACTTCCCTCTTAGAACTGCGTTCGCTGCATCCCATAGGTTTTGGATTGTCGTGTATTCATTGTCATTTTTCTCTAGGTATTTTTTGTTTCCCTCTTTGATTTCTTCAGTGATCTCTTGGTTATTTAGTAACATATTGTTACTAAATAGCCTCCATATGTTTGTGTTTTTTACGTTTTTTTCCCTGTAATTCATTTCTAATCTCATAGCGTGGTGGTCAGAAAAGATGCTTGACATGATTTCAATTTTCTTAAATTTACTGAGGCTTGATTTGTGACCCAAGATGTGATCTATCCTGGAGAACTTTCCATGCACACTTGAGAAGAAATTGTAATCTGTTGTTTTTGGATGGAATGTCCTGTAAATATCAATTAAATTTATCTGATCTATTGTGTCATTTAAAGCTTCTGTTTCCTTATTTATTTTCATTTTTGATGATCTGTCCTTTGGTGTGAGTGAGGTGTTAAAATCTCTCACTATTATTGTGTGTATAATGTCAATTTCCTCTTTTAGAGCTTTAGCTATTGTCTTATGTATTGAGTTGCTCCTATGTTGGGTGCATATATATTTATAATTGTTATATCTTCTTCTTGGATTGATCCCTTGATCATTATATAGTGTCCTTCCTTGTCTCTTGTAACATTCTTTATTTTAAAGTCTATTTTATCTGATATGAGTATTGTTACTCCAGCTTTCTTTTGATTTCCATTTTCATGGAATATCTTTTTTCATCCCCTCACTTTCAGTCTGTATGTGTCCCTAGGTATGAAGTGGGTCTCTTGTAGACAGCACATCGATGGGTCTTGTTTTTGTATCCATTCAGCAAGCCTGTATCTTTTGGTTGGAGTATTTAATGCATTCACGTTTAAGGTAATTGTCCATATGTATGTTCTTATGACCATTTCCTTAACTGTTTTGGGTTTGTTTTTGTAGGTCCTTTTCTTCTTTTGTGTTTCCCACTTAGGGAAGTTCCTTTACCATTTGTTGTAGAGCTGGTTTGGTGGTGCTGAATTCTTAGCTTTTGCTTGTCTGTAAAGCTTTTGATTTCTCCATTGAATCTGAATGAGATCCTTGCCCGGTAGAGTAATCTTGGTTGTAGGCTCTTCCCTTTCATCAGTTTAAGTATATCATGCCACTCCCTTCTGGCTTGTAGAGTTTCTGCTGAGAAATCAGCTGTTAACCTTATGGGAGTTCCCTTGTATGTTATTTGTCATTTTTCCCTTGCTGCTTTCAGTAATTTTTCTTTGTCTTTAATTTTTGCCAATTTGATTACTATGTGTTTTGACGTGTTTCTCCTTGGGTTTATCTTGTATGGGACTCTCTGCGCTTCCTGGACTTGGGTGGCTATTTCCTTTCCCACGTTAGGGAAGTTTTCAGCTATAATCTCTTCAAATATTTTCTCTGGTCCTTTCTCTCTCTCTTATCCTACTGGGACCACTATAATGCGAATGCTTTTGTGTTTAATGTTGTCCCAGAGGTCTCTTAGGCTGTGTTCATTTCTTTTCTTTCTTTTTTCTTTATTCTGCTCCACATCAGTGAATTCCACCATTCTGTTTTCCAGGTCACTTATCCGTTCTTCTGCCTCAGTTATTCTGCTATTGATTCCTTCTAGTGTAGTTTTCATTTCAGTTATTGTATTTTTCATCTCTGTTTGTTTGTTCTTTAATTCTTCTAGGTCTTTGTTAAATATTTCTTGCATCTTCTCTATCTTTCCTTCCATTCTTTTTCTGAGGTCCTCATCATCTTCACTATCATTATTCTGAATTCTTTTTCTGGAAGGTTGCCTATGTCCACTTCATTTAGTTGTTTTTCTGGGGTTTTATCTTGTTCCTTCATCTGGTACATAGCCCTCTGCCTTTTCATCTTGTCTATCTTTCTGAGCCACACTTATTTTAGATCCTTTGTTTTTCAAACTACATTCAGGTTAATCTACTTCCCCCCAGCCCCCCCCCCCCCAACAAATTTATACAATCCCGTGTCCTGTTTCCTCAGGGCTGTCTAAATCTTGATAGGTAACATGAATAACAGTAAATACCTTAGTAGGAATCAAATAAACAAGCTAAAAGGTAAAAGAATTCTCACTAAAATGAACTCAACAACCAATATGAAGGCAAATTAAAGACATTTTGGAGCATGCATGGACTTCTAAGTTATACAACCTCTCAAGACAACATTCCAAATCAGCAAAAGAGTAATACAAGAAAAAGGATAATGTGATACAGAAGAAACAGTGGCAGCAAAATATGATCTCGTTAGATAAAAAGAGAGCAGAAAGGAAATTAAAAAGAAATGCCTTGAATCTCTGCACACAAATCATTCTCATTTGAGCAGAGATTTAATGACAGAATCATATTCCTTTCTCTATCAGTTCAGTCATACAACATAGATCTAGAGTGAATTACACATATATAACAAGAAACTGAAAATAATGCTTTTATTCTGTTTAAGCTATTAGACAACCTATGAATAAAGAAAATGAGAATTATTTATATTTATGTCAGAATATAAATTTTACATAACTTGACAGTGAAACAATAATAATATAGTTAACTAAAATCAGAGGTAAGTAGGGTTATGATGTTCAAATCTTCATATTTCTAGAACTGTCTGAAGTTTGTCAAGAAATAAAAGTTGAAATAATCGTTACCAGAAATATTAACTGTGGTTACCTACGGAGAATGTGTGAAAAACGCTTACTGTTTATTTTAATTTTAGACACTTTATTGTTTCACTATGTGTACCCAGGATGACAAGTACCAAATCTTGTTTCCCATTCTCTCAGACCTGCTTAACATTTTGATGGGTAATGAGGGTAGCAACAAACACATTAGTACACATTAGCATGGATCAAACAAACAAGTTAAAAGACAATATAATTTCAACTAAACTGAATAGTTTCCATATGTCCCTCATAGGCTGGAGCTGGGAACAGAATTTCACTTCCTGTGAGGGCGAAGTGGGAGAAAGAGACACCCTGGTCTGTGTAGCATTTTGCTAGCCTTTCAGTGGTATCCTGTAGGTAGGAACAGATTTCTTTGAGCCAAGGCTATTCTGGGGTCAAACAATTACAGAAAATGATCAGTGGGAAGCAGAGAATGCTTGAGTAAAATGATGGTTATTCCTGGGTTAAGCCTATAGATTAAATTTGGGTCTGACAGCTCAGGTGGGCATGTAGATAAATGGATGACCATTCTTAGGGTGGAAGTGAATCAGGATCATTTCTAGGAGACTGATGTGGATTTTGGCCACTCAGTAATGATGTCTGGAACTGTATTTATTCCAAATATTCTGGAACCAGCCAAGGATGTCGTAAATTAACCTACCTCATGAAAATGGCCACTGAAGGAGTCCTGGCTTTTTTTTTTTTTTTAGAATTTTCTTTTTAAATTTTCTTTATTTTGGGCTGCGTTGGGTCTTCATCGCTGTGCGCGGGCTTCCTCTGGTTGCAGCAAGTGGGGGCCATTCTTTGTTGCAGTGTGCGGGCTTCTCATTGCAGTGACTGCTCTTGTTGCGGAGCACAGGCTCTAGGCACACGGGCTTCAGTAGTTGCAGCATGTGGGCTCAGTAGCTGTGGTGCACGGGCTTAGTTGCTCCGTGGCCTGTGGGATCTTCCGGACCAGGGATCGAACCCGTGTCCCTTGCACTGGCAGGTGGATTCTTATCCACTGTGCCACCAGGGAAGTCCCAGAGTCCTGGCTTCTTGAAGTCAAGATCTCTCCTTAAGGTTGCACATCAGGCTAAAGTCAAACTAGCTCCTACTGAGTCCAGGGAAATGGCTCACTCAGCATGAAAAAAGTACAACCCAGCAGGTTTCCTGCCTTCAAGTGTTTTTCTCTGACCAAAGCAATGTGAAATGGAAAGAGAATATCAACCAAAAACAAATAGTTCAAGCAAATGTCCTTTGCAGATAAACTACCTGGAGAGCCAGGCTGATTTTCATGGCTACTCTCCTCTCAGCCCTGTCATTTCTTGTCTTCACCCAAACCTATGGGATAGGGATCTATCTTGCAGGGTTCATGCTTTGTTTATTGTCCATTCGTCTGAACAATTTCATGAGAAAATCTAAATGCTTGAGGGGATTTTTCCCTGCTTGTTTTTATGGACTTTGGCCTTGCAGTATTTTAAAAGTCATTTTTGTTTCCAATTATCACTGCCACTGACTTACTGAATTCTACTTCCTTTGGCTTTTTCCCACTTCCTCTCCCCTTGAGCAGTTGTTTTTGTGTGTGTGTGTGTGTGTGTGTATGTGTGTGTGTGCTTGAGGAATAAAGTTCTGACTCTCTCTCTCACCTTACTCCAGTTAGCTTCCCCCTGCTGGTCCCAACTGCTAATCGGACCATTTCTCTGCATTAAATTACAGAATTATCCTGAGGCAACAAAACTTCAACATGAATGTTTCTTTCCAGTTCAAAGTATTTTAGGCACTAGGTGAATGCCTAGTGAGAGTTCATCCCAAAATGTACACAGAAGTATTCTTTAGGGTTTAATTTAAGCTATGAAAGCAAAAGATAAAGGAGTATTACTTCACCAACATGTGTTCTCCTCCTTTGCTTGGTGTTTATCAGTACTTCAAGGTCATCCTCAGATACTGGCAGCATCAGACACATTCTACAACTTCTGTTAACAAACAGCCCTTATGAGTCCCTCTCCTTAGCTTTGCAGGATCCCTCTTTAACCTTCTGTGAGTGAAAAATACTAGACAGCCTTGCTTCTTCTTTCCACTGTCTTTCAGATTTGCTCCTGAATCTCTGCTGAATTCTATTTGAATAATTCATCCAACTCAATTTTTACTGAGTGACTAATGTGCTAATTAAAAGAGAAGTCATTTTAAGGTTGGATTGGGTGCTCATTACTAAACATCACTATAAAATATTCATATTATATTTGAGATTTGGGGGGGAATGTGGAAAGGACAGACATGTATAAGCATGTTAATACGTTTTCAGAAAGCATGAGCCGAATCACCATTTTTCTGATTCTGGGAGTGTTGTTGTTATAAATCCTGGGCTCTGCCATTTCTTGCTGGGTAAAAATGCATTTAGGTAATGGATGATACAATTTAAAACAAAAGGATCCAAAAATTGCATCTCTGCCTAAATCACTCAAGTGTCTAAAGAGCAATTGGATCCAGTAAACAAGGCTATCTTGATTCCAGGAAGGTCTCTTCATTTTTTAAGCCATGCCTTGAATATATCAACACATTTCTGCATTTTATTGTACCTTTATATGTATCTGGATACACAATCGTAGAAATAAGGCCACCTCTGTTTGACAAGGAAATGAGATTTTAGTGACAATTGTTTAAAGTACTATGTGATATTATGCAGGCAAATGGTCTTTTGACCAAAGAACTTTCCCTAAAAGTCATGGTCTAAAAGCTCTGAAAAGCATATTTGAAATCTTTAGTAAGTGACATTCCAATACACTGACTTCTCAGATAGTCTTGATTAGACTTCCTATCTAAAAGTAGAGTAAAACCTTGATTAATGGAAATGCTTGAAAAATGGGATGTTCTAGCTAATTTAATTCTGTGATGAAACAGACACCTCTTTCTATTTCCATTTTTATTACCAAAAATCTTTCTCAAATACATGATTTCTCTTTCCTTAATACCATAGGGATCAGAAATGCATTTTTCTTTGATCACTGAAAATTATGGAATTATCATTGTGAACACCTAGGATCATCATAAATTCCAATACACAAAATTAAGAAGATTATAATATATATGTTGCAAGTTATGGATTTCATAATGTCTCTACAAGTTTATTAATCTGGCTTTTCACCCTTTTTTCCTTAGAGAGTATTTAATATAAATAATTGGATTGCATTATCTAGTTGATCAAGATTTACTGTGTAATATTCTCAGATATTAGTAACAGACTCATTCTCGCCTGATAAGCCAGTCCCTGGGAGCTGAGTAACACTTAAGGAGGCACACAGGATGCCCTGAACATTGTAGCTATTTGGCATTAAATGGAGACACAATCTAAGTGCTTTAAAGTTATGGGAATAAAAGTATTAATAGGAAGGTAGAGCCTCTGCAAAGTGGATACAAAGTGGATTTAATCAAATATCTCATGGCTGTAACTGAGAGTAAGGGGAAGAATGACTGTTGTTTCATAATACTACAGTACTTCATGGGAAGTATCAGAACATCTAGGGCTTTTGTGCAGAAGGCTTCTTTTTGAAGATCAGCATTAACCTGGAAGCTGCTTTCTCTCTGCCACAAACCCAGAGGGCTCTATAACTCCTCCCACCAAGACTGGAGATTAGAGAGATACCCTCACACAGTGCTGAACTAAGTTAGACAGATAATAGTCAAATCAAGATGTTTAAATTTGAAGGAAGGGATTTTACAGGGAAGGCAAACTTCCTTGGAAATAAAAAGAACAAAATAAATAATTCTGAACATAGTATAAACTTGGAGGAATTCCAAACAGAGAAACTAAGAGCTTTAATGTGAATATTATTAAAAAGTCCTGCCAATTATAAGAAAGCAAGAATTATAAAAAGTAGAATAGCGAAAAGTAGAATAGAATATTAAATGATACAGAGCAGGGAAATATAGCACTGCAAACCTGTGATAGTGAGAATAAAGTGAAACTCTGGATGAAGGCAGAGTCATCACCCTTAGTCACAACTGCTTAAGTAGAGTCTACCAATTAAGTAGAGTCTACCAAAGTGATGCTTTGAAAGGTCATATGGTGGGGTGAGAGGACTAAGGCTTGGGTTCCGGTCTAAGTTTAGACCCTTTCTGAACTTACATTGGTAGATCTTCAGCAAGTTATCTGACCCTAGTTTCCCATAATGACCTTAATAAAGTTACCTATTTGTTTTTTTATTAAGTGGAAGATTCTTTAAATTGTATAGTGCTTTACAAGGTTATGTGTTTCTTGATATTGTTGTTTCAGGATGAAATAAGACATGTACAATGCAATCTTGTATGAAGTGCCCAAAGCCTATTACCTATGGGACTGCTGCTGCTTCTGCTGTAACTATGACTAAAGATGTAAACAAAGTGCATAATGACTGTGGAGGAGAACACCGCTTTCTCTGCCTGGAAGAGATAGGAATGTTTCACGTAAGAGATAACCTTTGAGCTGGGTCTTGAGAAATGAATAGGAGTCTACCAGATTGAAAAAAGATAGAGATTCTTTCAAGGAGTGGGAGAGATGTGGGAATATGTGTAACGAACAAACAAACAAACAAAAACACAAACACATGCACACGGAAGTTTAGAAAGAATAAGGAGCAGTGTTAGAGAAGTTATTGTTTTAGGTATTTGCACACAGGGATGCACAAGATATTTTACAAAGAAACTTCATAGAAATTATTTCATTTGATTTTCATAGCAGATTCGATAAAATAGGTAAGTAGTTTTTACAAATGGCAGAGCTATGTCTCAGAGGAAAATTTTCCCTAGGACAAAATATTTAATAACTAATTATCTGATGCATGATCCCAACCATACAAAGGTCAGTGAGAGTCAGGGACTAGTTTGTTTGAATTTGTAGAAACTGTGTTGTTTAGGTCTACAGCTGGCTGAGCGCTCCCTCCTGAGTAGTAAGTTAAGATTAGAGTCAAAGATGTGACCTAGTTCAGTTGAGAACACTGAGGCCATATGCAACAGAGACCTCAACACCAAGAGTTCAAAGCTAAGTGAAACTAGAGTATAAACAAAATCACTGGGGGATTAGGCAAACAGGAACCCTGGGTATTAACTTCAAACATAGGCCAGTATCCAGGAGTTGCTTTTGAGGGCTGGCACATACGTGGTGTATGAAACAGTCAGGCTCATTTAGAGTTCCAAGAAAGAGACTGAAGAACTTAATAGGAGCCTAATAATTCTAATACATAAATAAACCTCCTAGGGAATGACTTAATAAACTCCAAATTTTAAGAATCATATAGAACACTCAGAAGGAATGTTAACTATCATCCAATTCAACTCCCACATTTTACAAATGAGAAAGCTCATTTGCCAAGAAGTCATAAAATAGGAAACCTACAATAAAACCTCAGGCCTCCTGTTTCCTAATCCAATGCTCTGTAGTATCGCAGCAGGAATCATGGATTACAGTATTTTTTTCTGCCTAGATTCTGCCAGCATGCTCTACTTGCAAATACATCGTCTCCCTTTCCCACCCCTATCCCCATGTTTCTAAGAAATACAGGGAGGTGAGGATCAAAATGGAGATGCAGAAACTCTAGCAGACAGAAAGAGCAAGAGACTTGGTTAAAAGTATTTAGGAATGTTCATGATGTAGAACCAGGTCTTCCATATCTTGGTCCATGCTATTTACCTCTACCCTACACATTCTTTCCTCAGATGCCCACAAGTTTAGCAACTGAAATTCTATACCTTGGCTTTGCTATGTGCCCTGGCCAAGGGCATTGTTAAATAATGTTTTGTATCAGCCTCACAGATAAAACTATTATGAATATCTTCACTAATTAAGGATGAAGAAATTTATTGTATAAAGTAATGCATTTATAAGATGTGGAATTGTCTCAATTTTCTTTCTGCCAGTACTTCTTCTATTGATATTTTAAGAAGACTAGAGCAGATTTAAAATGTATTTTTAGAATGAGGTGTGCAAATATGAAGTGTAAATATAAATGTATTTTAACATATTAAAGTCAATGAAGAGGGACTTCCCTGGTGGCACAGTGGTCAAGAATCTGACTGCCAATGCAAGGGACATGGGTTTGATCCCTAGTTCAGGAAGATCCCACATGCCGTGGAGCAACTAAGCCCGTGCACCACAACTATTGAGCCTGCACTCTAGAGCCCGCGAGCCACAACTACTGAGCCTGTTCAGTGTCACAACTACTGAAGCGCGTGCGCCTAGAGTCCATGCTCCACAACAAGAGAAGCCACTGCAAAGAGAAGCCCGTGCACTGCAACGAAGACCCAATGCAGCTAAAAATAAATAGATAGATAGAAGCAATGGGATAATATATTAAAATGTTAAAAAAAATAAAGTCAATGAAGAAAAAAATTACAATTTGGAATAAAAAGATATATCAATTAAACACAGGAAAGATACCAGTTGCATAAAGACAACTTAATAAAGCTTGTAAAGGGGACTCAAAGAAAACAACAGCATTTTACAAATACTGCAGCGAGAAAAGAAGTACCAAAGAGAAAATAGGTCCACTAATAAATGAGGAGCATGAAATTAATGATGAGTCTAAAATGGTAGAGATAATGAACTCATTTGTAAAATTGGTCCTTAACATGAAAAATGAAGATAGGAAGTTTGAACAATTAAGAAGTAATGAAAACCTTGCAAAAATAGCTGCTGACAAAGAAACAGGAAAGAAAAGGCCAATTCTATTTTGGGCTGGATCAAAAGAATTATCTCATGGCAGTGAGGAAAGAGGGTTTTTATTATGTCAGTGATAATGTACCTAAAATCCTATTATAAGTTTGTGGTCACATTGATCGTCTCATTCTCATATAGAAGACGAGTTAAAGAGACAAGAACTTATGGAGTTACCACTTGTCAGGTTTGCACTCTAGAAGAAACTAGATATACCATATCTAAAAGGATGAAAAGTGAAAGGTTGTTTCTGTGCTGTTTCCACCCTCCAAGCAGTCTTGGTAGACATGGTGCACTTGTGAACAGCTGAAAATGTGTTTTGCATATACAAAATGTGCTTTAGTTTTTTCTTGAGTTAAAGTGGTGGAAGTTGAAGAAATGTTGATCAACAACCTTACACAGGGCAGCAGAAAGCAAGATACGATGATATCATGATAGATTACCTTGTCTGTCCAGTGAATATCTGCTTTCTACTTGTTGACGGGTAGTGTAGAAGCTATATGTCTGTGAAAAATACACAAAGAAATACTTTGATATCAAGAAATACTCAATACTTGCATATCAAAGTTTAACTGTCTCTTCCTGATGCTCTTCACTGATTCCATCAGGTGTTAGTTATGTTTTAAAAAAAGATGATGCCACTTTATGCATCTCTTTATCAATCTTTAATACTATACATGAGGCCGAAGCCTCCCAATAAAAGAACAACAGGGGGAGTGCAAGATCTGATGGAGCCAGGGCACAATAATATAGAATGGCCTTTCTCCTTCCTCCCACCAAAAACTTTTGGACCCGTGCTTTCAATGGAAACACACATCAGATGACATCATCAAGGTCAACAGATACAAAATGTATGCTATATAGAAATTAAATGCATTGGCAACTTTTAATTGATTGATTCAACAAGTATTTATTGAGCATATAATATATGCTAGGGAAGACCTGCAAAGGGGTGGATGAGACTTGAACTAAGATATGATTGACAAGAAGTCAGCCTTTCTGAAATCTGGGAAAACAACCCTCTAGGCAGAGGAAACAGCAAATGGCAAAAACAAAGGCTATAAGGCAGGAGTGAACGTGGTTGAGTCTGAGAACTTTTAAGGACAGCGTGGTTGGAGCATGTTCACTGAGAGAGGAGAAAGCTCCTAGATGATGTGAGAAGTAGGCAGGGTCCTGCTGTGCTTGATTTCTGCTTTACAAGAAACAGTCCAAGTACAGTGCCTGTTTCTGCACACCGCGTTAAAAGGCTGTTACCACGTGTATTCAAAAGGGTCTAACTATAAAGCCACCACACTCTGAAACGAAAGGAGTATTTAGTGTTCTCACAGATTTTGCTCTTTAAGGAAACATTAATCAGTCTGTGTATGTAATTTGGAGAGCAGTGTAAATTTGGACAGGGCTTGTTTATAATTGGGTACTAATGTGGGAGTATTGCGCTAATGAAGGAGTCAAGAGGGAGGCAGAGGCTGCTCTTTAATAGATAGTTTGTAATAGTAGTAATTGTAGACCCAGCAATTTTGCTTAACAATTGCTCTGTTAGTTGGTTTGTGAAGGCCTGTTACATTTTTCTACGGCATCTTTTCAATCATGGTGCACGGTAGTGAATTGGCCTAGGTTTTAGTTGGGGGATGGAGTAGTTATTTCCTTTTATGGGTAGGATGTCTCAGGAAACAGGTGCCCTAGGTTATGCCAAATGTCACTATACAGCACAGTAACGGTAGAGGGTAACTGCCTCTGTAAATGAGAGGCAGTGGGGAGGTGGTAACCCTGGGGGCTGCATTACCAAGGCAGCTTCTGCACACTTGGGGGTCACTGTTTCTTGCTCTACGCCTTGCCCCGAGCCAGGAGCTTGGAGCCTTGATCTTGAAGAGAAATGAATGAGATGAAAGTTGGAATTCAGTAAAGGTAGTCACTGCAGTGTAAAAGAGGAAAAGTACAGAACTGGGGTTATAAATATTCGTGTCGGAATTCCAGTTCTGCTACTGACTAGCTGTTACCTTGTGTGAATACTTTAAGCTTTCTGCACTTCAGCAATACGGATAATAAAATCTAGTATTGTAAAGATTAAATAAATGAATAAGTAAAGTGCTCAGTTACAGGGCCTAGCTCACTGAATCAAGTTATTATTTTTACTGTCCACTTTTCAGAAAAATATTTTAAATGTTTTCACTTAAAAATCTAGAGGTATACTTACAAACGTATAGGAATCTAAAAACATAAATTTGAATGAAAAAAGCCAGTTGCCTATGACTGTATAAAGCATGACAGAATGTATACAGAGATTTTAAAAACCAAAAATACTACTATATACAGTTGACCCTAACATGGGTTTGAACTGCATGGATCTACTTCCACATGCATTTTTTTCAATAGTAAATACCACAGTACTACACAATCCATGGTGGATTGAACCCGTGGATGCAGACCACCAAACGTAAAGTTATAGGAAGATTTCTGACTGCCGGGAAGGGGGGATGAAAGGGGGTCATCCCTAACCCACATGTTGTTCAAGGGTCAACTGTACAGGTTTCTCCCACTATTTGAAAGTACAGTGTTCCTGTGAAAACTTTTGTTAAGGTGAAATGGCATAAAGCAAAGAAACAATTACCTTAGGACTCATCTTGCTAATGGATGCACGGAATAAATCGAGACAAAGATAGATGCTCACAGACACAGTTCAGAGCTATGGCAGTTTGATGCTGAGATGCTGAGTGTCATTCCCAGAGAAGGAGCTTGGCAGTGCCATTCTCACTGCTCAGGGTGCACTGCCTCTATAAGGGCTCACTGCAAAACCATCGCTGAATGCTATTTTCACTTTTTACCTTTTTTCCTAAAAGCAAAAGTCCTCTTCAATTCCTTCTGGTTAGCGAAAACAGGTACTAATGTAGGTCTTTCGTAAAAGTGAAGTGGTATAAAGCAAACTTTCGAAAAGTAGGGGATACCTCTGTTAGTTACGGATTAGAGAAATAAATGAGAATGATAAATTCCACATTCAGGATAGTGGTTTTCTCTTCAGGAAGATAAAAGAAAGGGTGGGGAGTAATGTAAATGATAGGGGAGAAGTATAGAGGATGGGGCACAGCTTTAACTGTCCTGAAATGTTTCACTTCTTAGGCTGAGTTGTGGGGATATGGGTATATATTACTTATTATATCTCTTCATAGGCCTGTTAAGTTTTCAATTATTTAATCGTTCACTTCTGTTTATTCTATGTTATAGGAAATATGAAGTCATTAAACACATAGGAAGAGTATCCCTGAGCATTAATACACAGTTTGCTAACATAATACTTTACAGATACTTTTGTGTACATTATCTTTCAGGACCTACAAAGGTCAACATATTTAGGCAAAGTAGTGTGGTAGAAAAACATGCAGCTTTAAGTTCGAGCAGGCTCAAAACTTGGCTCTGGTGACTGGAGCCCAGCCCTGTGATTTTAGACAATGTCCTTGGCCTCTATGATTTAGTTTCTTAATCTATAAAACTAGAATAACAATACTTACTTCATAGGGGTTGTGATGATTCAATAAAATAGCACATTGACCCTGTATATAGAAGGCTCTCAACTAATATAAGCTTAACTAATACCTTCCTAGAGAAACCCACAGGGACACTATGAAACTCTGCTGTCGTCCCTCCTGGGTAAATGTGAATTTTGAGTTGTTTAAATATAATTCGAGGCAGCAATACAGTATTTTTTTAAATCACCAGAGCAGAGGTCCAATGCCACCTAAAAGTCTGGAGGGGGAGTTGGACATGGGGATTGGAGAATGAGTCAGAGGACTAACATCATTTAGGAAGAATTAAGTCGGTTATTACTTTGCTTATGTGATATCCACGTTCTATCACCGACAGAGTCAGGAGAAGAGATAAACTGAATCTAAGTAAATATAACAGATAAAATGAAGTCACTTGAAAAAATATAGCATCAACTCAGCCCGGAACACAGGATTCATTTCTTTTTCTCTGAGAAAGCTTCCTACCGCAGCAGGATACTAGCACCAGAGAATCTAACAAAATAGAGACCTAAGCTTTCTTCTCCTTAAACCATTTCCCACTTCACCTTTGTAATCCCTCTTTCTGTCTGTCTCTTCCCTCTCCCTCCCTCCGTTTGTCTTCCCCACCACCCCCCACCCCAGCTTGTAAGAATGCACCATTAATTCTGGATGAGGAAGCACATTGGATAAGGAATTATTCAAACCTGAAATACTACAATTATTAGACAATCTATATGCTAATCAAAGTATAACCTACGAATAAAGCAAAAGAAACGTAAGGGTAAAACCATGAGTCATAAACCGGTTCATTAAAATGGGTGACCTTTAACTATGCCTCATTGGCATTTTCTCCTCACAAAATATGACCACTTATATAAGACACCATGAAATTACATACCTGTAAGGTTAGTTTTGCTCTTTGCAGATGGGGCTGCTCACACTAGAAATTAGAATGTTTTGTATCCAAGTGCGTGCTTTTTAAAGAAACCTAAAAGTATGTTTGAATTTGGGGTTTGAAGTATGAGGGTAAGAACAGAGAATTTACACACACACACACACACACACACACACACACACACCCTTTTTCTTTAAACTACTTTCATCGAGAGTTAAAGGGAACTGATACATTCTTGTTGCTTTGATTTTCATATCAAACAATAAAGTAAATAAGCTATATCCTGATGGTATTTGTAGCAACAACGAGAAAGTCTAATCTTCTTTATAAAAAGCAAAATTGTTAAGATCAAAATATTTGATATTATGCAATATTAGTAAAGATACAGAGAAACAGGCATTCTCAAATGTTATTGGTAGGAGAATGCCCTTTGGAAAGCAATTTGACAATAATTATAAGTATCAAATTTTAATTGCACTTACCCTTTCATACAGCATATTCACTTCTAGGAATATAGTCTACAAATGTACTCACTCACACAAAGGGTATTAGTGAAGCAACGTTTTAGTAACAAAAGAATGGACACAACCTATATGTCAATAGATAAGGTACTGGCCAAATACATTAGTACAGCTGTAACATGGAATACATTTCTGCCATTAAAAAGAATGAAATAGCCCTCAAATGTACTGTATTGAATGATCACCAAGATACATATTTAAGTGAAACAAGCAAGATTAAGAAACAATTTAGGGTTTCCTTGGTGGCACAGTGGTTAAGAATCCGCCTGTCAATGCAGGAGACACGGGTTTGAGCCGTGGTCCGGGAAGATCCCACATGCTGTGGAGCAGCTAAGCCCGTGTGCCACAACTACTGAGTCTGCGCTCTAGAACCTGCAAGCCACAACTACTGAGCCCGCATGCCACAACTACTGAAGCCCATGCGCCTAGAGCCCATGCTCTGCAACAAGAGAAGCCACCGCAATGAGAAGCCCACGCACTGCAACGAAGAGTAGCCTCCGCTCACCACAACTAGAGAAAAGCCCGCGCGCAGCAACAAAGACCCAATGCACCCAAAAATAAATAAATAAATAAATTTATTTTAAAAATAAAATTAAAAAAAGAAACAATTTATATAGAATAAACACATACACATGTGCGTGATTATACATAGAATATTTCTTTAAAACAAAAAACAAAAAACCTAGTTTTTGACTCTGGGAAGGCTGATTAGAACCAGGAGTGGGAAGTGTAATAACTGTTCAGTACATAACCTTTTATATTATATCATCTTTTATTATACCATGTATTATTTTTTTCCAGTTAAAATTACTACTATTGGTGTTGGGAAGGGCAATATACGGTATTGATTCTCTTTGCCTACCTGAGTTTGAGACAAAATAAGACAGACAAATGGAAAATTTGGCTTTAGGGTTATAGACAAACTGTCTTGCTGTCATCCCACCCCTGAAATAGATACACTAAACCATTCAATCACAGACAACACTGGACAACCATAGGTCTCCCTTGCAGGAGCCTGAGAATAAAGGTCTGTGCTGTATGGATAGGATACCTTTGAAATAGAGAGACCCCCCCAATGGAAACTGAGCCAAATGTGTTTAGTTCTTTATCCTACATGCTTATCAGAGAAGTCACTCTTCCTCCCTACAGTAAGTTTCTTCCCGTAGGAACTCTTACTCATTTTTGTTGGGAATGCAAAATGGTACAACCACTTTGGAACACAGTTCGGTGATTTCTTACAAAATGAAACATACTCTTACTATACAATCCAGCAGTTGCATTCCTTCATTTTTACCCAAAAGAATTGAAAACCTAGGATTACACAAAAATCTGCACATGGTTGCTTATCCCACCTTTGTTCATAATTACCCAAACTTGGAAGCAACCAAGATGTCCTTTAGTAGGTGGGTAGATAAGTAAACTGTGTTACATCCAAACAATGGAATATTATTCAGCCCTAAAAAAGAAATGAACTGGCAAGCGATGTAAAGACATGGAGGAATCTTAAATGCATATTACTAAAAGTTAAGGAAGCCAGTCTGAAAAAGTAATATACTGTGAGATTCCAACTCTGTGATGTTTTCAAAAAGGCAAAACTATGGAGACAGTAAAAAGATTAGTGGTTGCCAGGGATTAGAATAGAGTGAGAGATGAATAGGTAGAGTGTAGAGGATTTTTAGGGCAGGGAAACTATTCCCTATGATACTACAATGGTGGATACATATTACAATATCATATATTTGTCAAAACCCATAGACTGTACAACACCAAGAGTGAATCCTAATGTAAACTATGGACTTTGAGTGATAATCATTTATCAATGTAAGCTCATCCATTGTAATAAAGGTACCATTCTGGTGGGGGGATGTTGATGGTGGGGAAACCTGTGCACGTGTGATGGCAGGGAAATAGGGGAACTCTCTGTACTTTCCATTCAATTTGGCTGTGACTCTAAAACTGTTCTAAAACATAAAAAGTTTATTAACAATAAAAAAACAATGTTTTCTCCATTATTATCTACCTAGCTATAGACAATATTTTAGAGGTAAAATTAGGACAGTAATTCTTTACACAATGATATTTATGACTATTTATGTTTCTTTTAAATAGAGTATTAAGGTAAACTTCTTAATGACCATTGAATCACTACCCTATAAAGAACCACTTATGGTAATTCAGTAAAGAAATTGTAGACAACGTTGAGGGAAAGTGGCACAAGGACAATACAGTTTTGCAGTGACTATTACACTTTCATATCATTGCTTCACCCTCAAGACTGCCTGAAAACTGATTGAAATCCTTCAGCAGTGAAACAGTTTTAGATTATTCATTTCTTTTTTCTTGATTCAATATTAAGTCTTCCTGCATGCCATCAACTTTCAAGTAATAGGAAAAAACTGCAGTCATGATATCAAAAACTATTCAGATTGCCTTGGGTTAATTTTTGAACAAAATAAACATTTTTTTAAAACATCACCCAATATAACTACAGAAGCTAAATTATCTTGGGCTTTGTTTTGGTGAAGGATAGTATAGGGAAAGCATTACCATTTAGATCTTTGCATGAGATTGGTTCAACTTGACTAATATTGAAAAATAAACTTTTGTGTTTATTGTTTATTTCAAGGTTTTCTGACCCTGAAATAGCAGAGAATACTACTGACTTGGAAACATTACTGTTTACAACTCACCACCTTGAAAACCAGAGGGATTTACAAGGTTAGGATGACAGGCGTGTCATGTATTTGCAACATGTTTGAAATGTTAGTAGCATATCACACACATGGCTGGCATATTCGTTTTGCAATATTCATCTCAGTTCTTCCTGTCAAGCATGGGAAGTACAGGCAATATGACTTTCAGATATAGATGGTAAAAGAGCTTTCCTTTTCCAGCTCCTCTGCTCAGTGACCATGAAGCCACACCTCTAGAATGCAGTAAAACTCTAAAACCTTCAGTGATTCAGTGTTATAGCTCAGCATACTTTTTGCTTCCCCGTTTATTAAAACCAGTGGCCACATTCAGGGATGAACACAGCAGTGGCCCATTTTTTGGCCACCTATGTGGTAAGATTTGAAGGGTTCCATACCTTCAGCTTTTTATTAGCTCCTAAATCTCTTCACCCCTACACATCAGTTAAGAGGAATACATTACACTTTTATAAGCTAGCACCTAAATTTTTTAGGTTAGCTAGCTTGGATAATATGACTTAAGAGGGCCCTAAGAACATGAACATAGGGTACAGGTCAGGTAGATTTTTGATTGGAGAGAAAGGGAACATTCTGGAACATAAAGTGCCATTCTGCAGTATATCTGCAGTCTCAATGACAGCAAGCACAAAAATTGTTCTCTTCCTTGTCCTAGTTAAGGAGAACGAAGAGAAGATGCTAAAAGTGGGTAGAGAAATCATGAAAAAAACCCCACACTCTCCTGTTACAGTTTTGCTAATTTTTGCAAGGGCCACTCAGTACAATGTCATTGCAATAATTCTTCAGGTTACTGATTTTCAAAAGCATTGCCTGAGTCCTGAGCTCTTGGAATTGAATGAGAAGAGTGTTATGCTCCCTTAGAGTAGTGGTACTGTATGGAAGGTCTTAAAAAACAATGAGAAGTTAATTATTTATAAATGCCAATATTTAGCTGCTATTTCTCCTGATGAAAAGGCTGCCAGAGGCTCCCTTTTTTCTATGTTAATCAGCCTGAACCCCTTTCTTGGCTTCCAGATACTCATAATTTGGTCCCAAATTTGTTTTCTACTGTTATTCACCCCAAATCTTTCCTCCACATATGCCTGCATGATCATCCCGCTGTGTTCAGAGTGTCCCTATTTCAGAACACCTTCTTTTCTTCTATTTAATCTAAAAACTTCAAGAACTAGTTCAAGACCCACCTCTACGAAGCCTTTCTTATCTATTAATTTAATTTTTAAATAACTTCCTCTAGCGTTTAATCTGATCAAATAATTCAGCTACATAATTAAAGTGGTAGGCAGTGATTCTATAAATGTAGAAAATGGGACAATTGGTGAATCTAGATGATAGTATATGGGTGTTTATTGGGTCATTCTTAGCACTTCCCTGCAAATTTAAAATTTTTTCCAACGTTTGGGGAAGAAAGTTCTTAGGTCAGACAGTCTGTTTTCAAATGCTAGTGCTCAAATATACTGGCTGTGTGTCCTTGCACAAGGCTTGTCTTTGACTCGGTTTCCTTTGTAAAACAACAATAAATAATGGTGCTTACCCCATGGAGTTGTTGTGATAATTACACAAGATAATGGCTATTAAAAGTTGAGCCGAATAATTGCAAAATAAGTTCGTTGTTTCAATTAATAGCTATAATCGTCACTGTGTGTAATACAGCACAACACAGTGGTTAAGAATATGTTCTCTCCAATCAGATCCGAGTTCACAGCCCTGGCTCCACCACTCACTGCCTATGTGAATGCACAAATGTTGAACTCTTCTGAGGCTTGGTTCCTCTTCTAAAAAAATTTTTTTGGATGAGGATTAAAAAGGTAATATAGAAGGAACTTAACACAGTATTTGGCAGATAAGTAATCAAAATATTTGTCTCTTTGATTTTATACAGTTCTTGATAGTAATATGTGAACAATTTTTTAAACAAATTCTACATTTCTTAAAGTCAAAGATCCTTTCTTTTACTTCTAAATTTGCCATATCATCAAGCAAAAGACTGAGCATATAACAGTTATCTGACAGGTATTAGTTACCTGACAACCTAGCCGAATTCATTTCTCTCATCATAGAGAGGAGATCTAAAAAGCATCCAATAATCACATTGAAGAAAGACAGAGATGGGTGAGGGAGGAAAAACTTACTCATATTCTTAATCAACACAATGAGTAACTTGCTCATAGATTATGTTCTTAAATATTTACTACAGCAAATTAAATATTTTTTAAGGAAATAAACCTATTAAAATTGGGGGAAAACAACAGCAAGAGAAGGTCAGAACAACACCCAGGCTGGGGGAAGAAAGATGTCAATAATGTCCCTGTAGCAAGAATGGAAAGTAGTTCTGTTCCATGTGCCAACTCTGATGGGAGGCAGTTGCCTGGCTTTCAGGGCTGAAAGAGATTTGGGACTCATTATGAAATGAAACAAATACTCATACTCATACTCATAAGTATTAATTAAGGTACTGTTATCTACTCTAACAGATACACTTTGAATTTTCAGTGGCTTGGCACACTTAAGTTTGTTTACTGCCATTGTAAAGTCTTAACATGGGTGTTCCTGATTGAGGGGTTGAAGAGGATGGGGCACGCTCTGCTCCATGAAGCCACTGAAGGGCCCAGATTAATGTAGGTTCATCCACCTTCAAAATGCTTCTTCCATGGCTCCCCTTGGTATTACCTTCATTCTAGCTCATCAAAAGGGCAAAAAGCATGGAGGCTTACACATAGGTAAGTCTTATCGTGGTAAGAATGGAAGTAAAGTACATCACCTCCCTGTGCATTCCATTAGCTCTAGACTTTAGTCACATAGTCATAGCTAACCATAGCTAAGTGCAAAGAAATCTGGAAAATTTGATCTAGCTGGTCCAAGAAAGGGACTTCGTGGTCAGCCAGCCATACTTGCCACAACGCGGCCAATCAATGCTGCCTGCGCGGAGCAGAGAGTTCAGTTGTGATTGGCATAGCGTACGTATTGGCTGATGCTGAGCCACACAAAAGGACACATAGTCCTTATGTGGAGACATCACTTGGATCTTTTCTGCTTTAGGTGTGAGGATTATAGGCTTGAAAATCTGGAGAACCTGAGGGCATCTAGCCTCGGAGCTTTAGAGTGAAGCAGAGGGAATTTGAAAAGATTAGCGGCAGTGAGTATCTTTTGCAGGGAGAGTATCTTTAGCTCAGTAAGTAGAGTTCCAGGATGAAGCATGAATAGCAGCAAAGCAAAAAACAAACAAACAAAAAACAAACTTCTTAGGAGGACTGGCTTCAGGCCCAAGAGATGTAGGAAAGTAAAAAGTTCAGGTTTTCTTCTAGGTTAGGAAGCTCAATGGAAAGTAAAAAGAATAAGATTGTGTACTGGTCTAGGATAGCATTTTTTGTTTGTTTGTTTCTCTTAAGTAATTTTATTGTGGTGGTCAGTACAGAAAACTCTTTACCTTTGGCTGAAGGCTCATAAATCAGCCTCAAGCATCACCTACTCTGTAATATTTCTAGCCCCTCCATAAAGTTCATATATCTTCATAGAGGCTTATTGTTAAAAGAACGAGTTTTGTCCTTTCTTGGAATGCCCAACCAGGCCAATGAAACAGATATTTCCTGTTCTTGGAAATATTGGGAAAGTTCTCATGCTTCTGTACATTCAGTTCACTTACTCCTCACATTACTTTTCTGACTAGTAAGATTAGAAAAAGGGTCTGCAAACGCATGGACTTGGGCTTCAGCCTCTGGTTTGGGTGAATCTGTTCTTAGAATTCCCAACGTTAGGGGGATAATATAAAGGTAGGGATAGGAAAGCCTGTGGTTCTGAATGTGACTTGATGAGCTATTTAATTCTGAGATAAATGTATAAAGAAGCCCTATATGGTCATATTTTCAATCTACCTTTGCTAATTCAATTCTACCATCTATAAAGATTGTATTTTTCTATTTATTTGTCTGAATCTTGTGCATTTTCCTCAAATAATTCTTAAACACACAGGGAGAGTGTGCCATTTATTGGCTACCAACCCCAACAATTACTAAGATTGCTATTTCTTCTCCAAGTTATGTATAGCTTGTTCTATTGCTACCAAGGCTCCCAATAATAATAAGAGTAAAATAATAATAATAATCCAAACACCTTCCACAATTTTAAAACTCGCCTCACATGTTCTCAGAGAAATGTATAAGGAATATGGAAAAAAGCAGAGTATTGAATATTTCATTTCTGTGAGATATAGAAGCTTGATTTCCCTGTAGACCTAATTTCTTTCAAACACAGAATATTTGTGCTAGCAGAGTTGAGGTGGCAGGGAGATATATTCAAGTTCAGAAAGCCATGGTCTATTCAGGGAACATTCCTGGGCAGTTTACCTCTTACCTCCTCTGCATACCAAACAAAAGAGGGCTTTGATAAAGTATATATTTCAACTTGAATGTTCAGTCCCTAGAACACAACTTGACTCTTTGGCCTACTTTATCAGGGCTATCATCATGGTTGGAAGGCAAGAAATACAAATACAGGCATAAGGATGAATAAGATGTCTGCTCCAAATACTTCAACTTGTTTATGGCTAAAGACAAATATCAATTTCATTGATAAAACTAATCAGATGGAGAAATTTGCTGTTCAGATTAATTCTACTTATTCAATCTTTTACACATTTGGGAAACATTGATCCTAGTTTGCAATACGAGGGTTAACTGACCTTCCTTAAAGTAATCTATGGAGGAAAAGAAAATCCTTCCCACACCTATTGTGTGAACTAGCATTTCCATCAACCAAGAACTCCTTTAATATCCTTGCTTTGCTTCTCCTCATTCAGCTGTAAATGATCTCACAGGCTCCTCTTCACAGACAGCACAAATGGCACTGTCTAAGGGTTTCCAGGTTGCACTGAGAACAAACGAAGTAAGCATTAATAAATCAGATATTGAAATTCTAATTGGATGCAAAATTCAGAGCCTGTCTATTTCATCTGCAATCTCCCTCAAGGTGGTCACTGTATTCCAGTTTGACCTAAAAGAGAAATGTGTGTGCGTATGTGCGTACGTGTGTGTGTGTGTGTGTGTGTGTGTGTGTGTGTGTGTGTCGGAGCCTCCTGTTTTATGTGAGTATCCACACCGGTTGCAAAGATTATATTCTAAAGAAAGCTTTTTATGCTTCTTTAGCTATTGCTTTCCCCAATCCTCCAGGATTTATTTTAAAAATTATTAAACCTAATTAAAACTATCTACTGCCAGAGTGGTCCTTCAATGCCCTAGAAAGACAGAGATTGCTCAGAGAGGGGCTGGGAAGCAGGAAGAAACATGGAGCTCTGCAGCTCTTCATATGTGAGAAAATAAGCAGGAAGAGAGGTTAATGTTACTGAAAAAACCTAGAGAGTGAAGACAGGTGTTGGGACCTGAGGCAAGATTCAAGAGTGTGGGAGATGATGTGCCTGGAATGAGGGTGTACGCTGGTCTCGGAAGATCCAGCCAGCGCCCTGACCTATCTGCTCCACAGGAGTGACCGCATTATTACTTGCAGTTTAGTGGGTCAGCCCCCATGCTTACTGGACCCTGAATGCTGAAGGGTACGGGCTACGTGGCAAACCTGGCTCACTTAGACTGGTGGTTTAATTTTCCTGCTGCTCTCTAGAGAGTTTATTTCTATACTATAGTATATTTACTATGAATATTAAGTGATAAAACTAGCTGTATTTGATAAAAGAGCCATGCTCACTGAAGACTTCATGTTAATTAGCTGCAAATAAAGCCCAAATATCTCTAGAAAACCTAACGCCTTACATTCTATCCGCTGTTAGGTTTCTGTTTCCCCATCACCACAGAGCCACAGGGTGAAGACATTTCTCTCTTAATGTATGTAGTAATATTTTCAAAGAGGTTCCTCATGTCACTTCGTTCCTCAGTTTAAAAACATTTAGAAATGTTCTAGCTCTAACTAGGAAATAGAAGACACAGAAGCACATGTATCGTGAAACTGTATGGAGGCACCAAACTTCATTTTAATCAATAATTTTGATATTTCACCTCCCAACCAAAGCCTTGATGTCAGCTCATTAATAAAATCTTTTCTGTGATTACAGCTCAATTACAAGAGCCCCAAAGACCAAAAGGAAAATAGCAAAAGGAGGTGATGTGAGCATGTGTGTGTTGTTGGGAAGATTGGAAGGGCAGAGAAAGAAGTGTGTAGGGAAATACAGCCCTAAGAAATATTGCCTTTGAGTAATAGTAGGTATAAAAATACTTAAAAAAGAATTTCACTAACAAGATTTCCCCCTTTAGCGCATTTGTCTCCAGAATATAATACCCTTAAATTTGAGAACGTAAGAGTATTATAAGAGACTGAACAATTGGAAAGTGAAAACAGTAAAAAGCAGGAAAAATATAAATCAAAAGTGTAAAAAAAAAAAAAACCTTCTAATTTATGTGTCAGGTCTTTTAGAATTCCAAGAGACATGGTTAATATTTCTCTACTCACAAAAACTTTCAGCATAAAGTGTTCAGCAAGACCTACTTTAACACTTCAGATCTGGATTTCCCTGGCTACTAGGTGCTGTTACAAAAGAGTCATTCTTCAGTTAGTTGACTTCAAATTTGAAAACTCATTTACTGCACACACTATACTCGTAGGAACTTCTAAAAGTGACTGGTCCTTGTTGCTACCTTAGTGACAATCTGATAGATAGAGGCATAATCAAATAGTCCTCTTCATATTGATATCGCCCATAGGCAACTGGGTCTCTTTGGTCGTTTGGCTTGTTCATTGTTTTGTTGTTGTTGTTAGGTTGCCCTCCCCTACCTCCCATTTTGCAATATGAAAATAAACATAATCTAAATGTCTACTAGGGTCCAACTGTTTGTGAGAACAAATGAAATTACACTACCAGAAAATCTGAAGTTCTCTTATTACCTACCGCTTGTGGAAAAGCCAGATCCTCTCTAACTTCCCTCCCCGAACGCGTGACTTCTCGTGTGTTCAGCCTGGGGCTGTCTTCTCTGCCCTAGGGCTGTTAGGCAGCTCCTTACCTTTAATCCCAGCTCTGTCAGCAGGCCAGTCTTTCCACCCTGGCAATAGCACCCTGTGGATCCCAGCCTTAAGAGCTCTCTTGGGCTGCATCGCCATGCCCGCTTCAGCGGCACTGCTCTTTATTATGACCCCCTGGCACTCCCGGCCAAGGCTTCTCTTACTTCCTCACATATGCATTGTTGAAATAAATTTCTAGGCCCAAGATGGAGCAGCTCCTGCCTGGAATGCCATGTCAGCAAACCAAAACTTAGATAATTTTTGTGACCCTGAAAATGGTCCACTTGACCAGAAATACAGTATATTTTAGTCAGCCAATCCCCACACACCAAGCCAACTGCGGACCTTCTCATCCCAAACGAGGCCGACGATGTGGCCCGCGCCAATCAGATATTTTCTACTTGTCTCTTACTTGTTCTTTAGTCTTTATCCTATAAAAGCGTCTTGCTTTCCATCCATTTCGCAGTTCTCTGAAAGGAGACTGTCCATTTCCTGAAGTGTTAAAGTTTGTATCACCTAAATTTTCTTCTTTAACCATTTTTTAACAGCATGAAAGATAGCTCTTTTCACAGACTTGACTGGAGGCCCAGATACAGGGAGAAAAGGGAAGTACATGCAGAGGTTAATTCATAGAAGCGATTAGAGATGGCTGTTCTGAGAAGTCACAATACTGGGCCCGTGGTTGTGAAGCTCCTTAAAGGCTGCTTCCTTGCCTGTCCCAGTGAGGGAAGTAAGTTCTCTACCAGAGTGTCTTCAAACTTGGTTAGACTCCTGAGATAAGACATCCTAGGGAGATGAAGTTACTCTCCCTTTCCCTCCAGAGTAAATACTCATTTCTGGTCTCAAAATCAACTCTAGTCCTAAAGTGACTGACACTGGAAAAACCCATCTCATAAGAACACACTCAACAGAACAATCACAAATCAGAATATGGCCATCCTACTTCTAGGTGATTCCACACAGAAGATGGAGAGGGTGGGAGGCTGGGGACACAGGAGAAGTTGCTTCTTTATACCTCTTGCTTCCAAATTACTAAGAAAAATTGATAGCCCCTTTAGTTTTTAAAATTTTGCAATTCTGGGCTTTCAGTCTTGAGCATATCACATACAGGCATGTTTTATGTTCCTTTAGCGAAAACAATTCCTGAGTATCTTTTCCAAAGTCTCAGGGTCTCAGAGCCTGACTGCCTCCAAGAAGCTACTCCATACAAGACTCAAGACATAGTTCCACAAGGACAAACAGCAGTTTATAGGTACCTGAATCCATACTTAGAAACTTTTTCTTTTTTAGATGAAGCAGCTTGCAGAAATGTTATTCTGTTTACCACATGGATGACCTTTTCCAGGATCACCCAGAACAGTTTAGCTCCTTACATCTACAGCTTCTCAAACACCTCGTTTTCTAATTATGACCTGTGATTTAGATTTGCATAATGGAAAGGCCCATGTGATGATTTTCCTCAAAATAAATAGTCTACATCAACACTGTGTTCAAGTCCCAACTTCTAGCAAAACAGAAAAGCTGCTTGCAGTTTTGAAATGACTCTTTCCCCAAGTTCTGTTACTTCCATCAATGTTTCCAACAGCTGGGGGCCAAATGTCCACCAAGTTCAAGTTCAAAGTACCATACCATGTGCTTTTGTATACTCCCTTCAGCAGTCTCTGCAAGAAGCTATCCCAAGAATGGGAACTCAGCCCGCAGGTGATGGCCATGGAGTCATTCTCATATCTTCTTTTAGAAATTGCTTTCTTTTCTCTATATAGTCAGCAAGTGACCTCTCTAGAAAGCACTCAATCTGATGTCAGTTGAATAATAATAATAGTAAACACCTAATAACAATTACTGTGTACCAAGTATGCCACATATATGACTTAGTCTTCAAAACAACTCTGTTGAATATGTACCACACACTTATGCGCACACAAAGACACACACACACAGACCCTGAGTGACTGCCCATTTTATAGGCCAGAGGGGTTAATTTGGCTCCAGATTTGATCTCTTAATCACTCCGCTCCACTGCCTCATGAGACTGGGTATCATGCTACTTTTCATAAGTTCCCAATTTAAAAAGTTGGCCAAATATTTCAGCCAATATCCTGCTTCATTTATTTTCTGCCTATGGTTTTAGAGTCATGCTAACACAAGTTTGCAGCACACTATGGTAGGAGGGACATGGATACTTCTGTGCCCTCCTTAACGGGTATTATTATAGCCAGTCGCCTGAATAGCAACTATTGTTTGTGGAGCTCTTACTGTGTCCCAGGCATTGAGCTGACTGCATACAATGAACGCTATCATTTAATATTCAGAAGCCCATGGAATAGGTGCTATTATTGTTCTCTATTTTGCAGAATAGGAAACTGAGTCTCTGAAAGGTTAAGTAATTTGCTGAGTGGCTACTGAGTTTGAGAACCAAAAATCTGAACTAAGTAGTTATATCTCAGACTCAATGCTTTTGACTACTATACTATTCTACCTCCTCAGTGTAACTGCTATTCCAAGAAGATGTGATGTGACGTGAATCATCATGGTATAATGAGGCCATTCAAATTATTTTAAAAAATGAAAATTCACCTTCAAGATGGCCTCAGATTTTTCCCTTGTGATTTATTTTCATACTCCCTAATACATCATGTCTAAACTTAAGCAGCTAGTTTTATGGAGAAGAAGAAGAAAGATACTTTGAGTTAGGTTATCTAAGGTATAGAGCTCTGTTATTAGTTTTTCCATTTGTTTATTCATCGCATGAAACCTGAGATTGTATTCATTACCTCCTGGCGCAAGCCCCAATTTACATGCATGCAGGCAGTCTGGTATGAAAACTGTTGTTCTTTGTTGTATAATTACTTTGACCTAGGATTCAATAAATAGAAACATGTTTATAAGGTTGTGATGCTAATTTACATGAGACTGGAAAACTTCCAGTGTTAAAAAATTAACAAAGGAAGTGTGATATCAAGAATAGTTGGAGGAGTCAAAATAATCTCAATATTGCTATTATGTTTATATATTTTATTTTCTCTAGGTTTTCTTATCTAAAGAATTCAAAAGAATTTTTATGTACAAGTGCATTACAGGCTGAGGGACTCTAACGTAAGGTAATAGAGTTGTGCCGTAGAAAATGCTGTGTACAGTGAAATAGCCCAGGACAGTGAGAAGAGCATTGGCTTCAGAGGCAAGACATTTTGGTGACATTTACAGAAAGCAAGCATATCAAAATCTTAGTTATT
This sequence comes from Phocoena phocoena, assembly GCF_963924675.1. Classification (NCBI taxonomy): domain Eukaryota; kingdom Metazoa; phylum Chordata; class Mammalia; order Artiodactyla; family Phocoenidae; genus Phocoena; species Phocoena phocoena. Next base: position 71,782,598 of record NC_089220.1, on the reverse strand, counting down.
TTTGTCACAACAGGATTGCAGTGCTTGGTTTTGCTTGTCTAAATTGGCTGCAAGAAGGCAGTGAGAACAAACCAACAGTTTCAAAGAACTACTTCTTCCAAATGGTTTATTGACATACACATTTCCTACACCTGATGCTGCTTCCCTGGGATCCATAAGGTCAGCACAATTACTGATTAGGACATATTTTAGTCACCTACTGACTGGTATGGGTGTGAAACTATACCTACCTATGATCTTTCTCCTTCCTAACTAGCTTGGTGCTCAATATGCTGATTTTAAGCTTGGGAAATACATACACACACACACACACACACACACACACACACACACACATAAAATACCTGGACTGGTGTAAGGATCATACACTGCTGGTGGGGTGTAAATTGATACAACCACTTTGGGAATCTGTTCACCAACATCAGGTGAGGCTGGACATTTGTATGTCCTACAACCAGCAATTCCACTCCTAGGAATATGCCCCCAAAATGTGTACATATTTTCACAACATTACATATATAAAAATTTCAGATCACTATTGTTAATAATAAAAAACTGAAAAATATTCAAGTGATTTTTAATAGTTGAATGAATAAATGAAGGGAACACTATACAACAAGAAATCACAAACTGCTGCTACGCACCGACACAGAAGAATCATAGAAATGTAAAGTTGAATAGAAGAAGGCAGACACAGAAAGCACATACTCTATGATTCAATTTCCATAAAATCTGAAAACAAGAAATCTAACCTGTGGTATTAGAATTCACAATAGTGGCTGTCTATAGTGAGAAAGGGTCATTGGACTAGGTCATGAGAGAGGTTCTTCGGTATCAGTGATGCTCTATTTCCTGAGCTGGCTACTGTGTTACACAGATGTGCTAACTTTGCGAAAATTTATTGAGATGTACACTTAGGACTTTTGTACTTTTCTGCTTGTACATTGTGCTTCAAAATAAATTTATATTAAAATTATTCTCTATATATTTATATTTATAAAACTTCTATATTTTATCAGATTATCTTATAGTAGGATTTCTTAATTAGGGTACTATTGAAATCTGGGGGTTGGATAATTCTTTGTTGTGGGAGGCTTTCCTGTGCACTGTAGGATGTTTAGTAGCATCCCTGGCCAGTAGCACCTCCCTGCAACCTCCCAAAATCATAATAACCAAAAGTGTCTCCAGACTTTGCTAAATGTTCCCTGGAAAGTAAAATTGTCCCCAGGTGAAAACCACTGCCTTAAAGTAACTGAACAAAAGGGTCACATTTTATCAAGGTTACTGATTAGTTATGCCATCCACACTGTTTTCCTGACCATTAATTAAATGCCAAGAAGAACTGTCAAATGGGATCAGCCTGAAAATTAAGAGACAGAGTCATTCACAACCGAGAAACAGAATTATTCATGTTACATATTGTGCAGGTGGACCTGGAACAAGGTAGATTCTAAAAACTGCCTCAATATGCTTCTCTGAAAAACCTACATGATAATTAGAAAATAATAGACCATATTTGGACATGAATCAGATTCCTTAATTTGAAAAGATGCACATTGGAGGGGAAGGTGTACAGTAGAGTACATGGGGAACACTCCTTAGGGTCTCTTTGGTCACTACAGTGTATGAAGAGGCACAAAGGTCCAAGGGACCACAGCAAACAAAAAGTTATGGCAGGGATTCTTCCTAACACAGTGGATCATCTCTTATATGACAAAAGGCCAGAAACCAAAGCTAGTCCCATCATTCCAGCTTTAAGAAGCAATAATACAAGGACATGGTCTCCATGCCAGGGCTGCTCTTGGCTCCAAATCTCTCACCTCCTCAGTAAACTGCTCTATCACTGATGAGATCTTTAACTTAACATGCCAGAGAACAATCTATAACAGAATTATCCAAGAGAAATACAAAGCAACTGCAAATCACACACATGATTTTATATATTCTAGTTGTCACAGTTTTAAAAAAGTAAAAAATAATAGGTGAAATTAATTTTGATAATACAGATATTATATTTAATCCAACAAATCCAAACTATCATTTCAATATATAATTAATAGAAAAATCATTGAGATTTTTTTCATAGTCTTCAGAACCTAATATATGGTATGTAATAAATAACATCAGAGTTCAATTCAAATTTGCCACATTGCAAGTATTCAAAAGCCACATTTGGCTAGTGGCTACCATACTGGACAGCACAGGTTTAGAATCAACAGCAACAAGGTGGAGAGTGAGGATATCTGGGGAGAATATATATATATTTTTTAAGGCATATAAAGGTCATAAGTAGTTTCTCATAGGAAAAGAATCAATAAATAGAAAATAAGGTTGATATGCACTCTTCTTATTGTAGTTTTCAGTTCTAACTTTTTTTGTGTTTCCCCTTATAATTTCTTCTTTGATCTGTAAATTATTTAGAAGGGAATTTTTGAATTTCCAAACTCATTTGGAAAGAAATGGAGAGAGGATGTTCTTATTTTGTGATTTTTTTGTCACTTTTATTTAATTGTGGTCTATATTATATAAATCTTTGCTGTTTGTTGAGCCTTCCTTCTTGGCCTCAGACATGGTAAATCTAGCACATGGGTTGTTACTATAATTACTACATGTATGCTTGGAAAGAAAGATCAAGACTATTAATTTTATTGTTCAGTTCTATAATATACTTATTAAATTTTGCTCAATATAAAGAAGTTTATTAAAATCTTGTATTATAATTATAGATTTACCTACTTTTGGTAACAGTATTTTCCTCATATGTGGACTAAGCTATATGAAATTGCCAGTATTTCATCATTTTTTAATCTGAAAATTTTTCAGTTTTATATGGTTCAATCTAATATCTTTAATTGTTACATGTATTTAAGTATAGAGTACTTATAGCTTTCTGGTTATTTGCTCATTTTATAATAATGTATATTTGACCCTTTTTATAGTAATAAAATATAATAAAATGTATAGTAATAAAATATGTATATTGGCCATTTTATAGTAATTATTTTGCATTAAAATATTTTTATTTGATAATATTATAGATGATAATTTTTTATTATTATTTGTTTAGAAAACATTTTACATATCTTAATTTTATCAAAGTTCCACATTTTTATCATTGTTTTAGGCATATTTCTAATAAGCAAGATATTGCTAAATAATTTTAATCTGAATGCCATTTAACTAAGACATTTTAAAATTATAGTTGGTGAGATTATATATACTTTTGGATTCATTTTTGCAATACTCTATTGTTCTTTTCTAGTCATCACAGGGTTTTTTTGTTTTTTTTAGTTTACTATCCTCTTTTTTGTCTTCTGTAGGACTTTTTTTCTTCATTTGCTTCTTTCTACTGATTGAAAAATTACAATTATTTCTATACATGTGGTGATTATTTTTAAACTAGTACCATGGGTTCTTGATATCAAATGTAAAGTTAATTAATAATTCTGGCTTCCTCTTGTAAAATAAACATCCACAAAACACTCGATCTCTAATTATAGCCCTCCAATCTTGTCTTATTTCTATTATTTTATTTTCTACCTAGTTTTTTTTTATACCTCCCAAACTAATTATTATTATAGTGGTGACTGTCTTAAATATTAAGTGTTTTGCTGGTTTACTGACTGAAACAATTTACTGATTCTTTGCTCACAGAGCTTACCGTATCCCACTATTTCCACCGAGATCAATTTTCTTGTTTCTTGAGATCAGTCTTCTGCAGTTCTTTCTGTGAGACATTACCATCTTCAATACTGTTATTTCACCTTTCCTTCACTGTGGTACTTTATTCCTGCATATAATTCTAGATTGATTGCTATTTTTGGTTGGTACTTTAAAGACAAAATGTCTGTCATTTTTCGTCCTCTATTGTATACTCTGTCAATTTAATTCTGGTTCTTTGCTAAAACATCTGTCTTTTCTCTCTAGTTGCTTTGAATTTTTTTCTCTCTGCCTTTAGTGTTCTGCAGTTTCACCACAATGGGTCTGGGTATTGACTTTTTTGTATTAATTCTGTTTATTTTTCAAATGTCAATTCTGGGAAATGTGTAGCTAGATTCTTCTCTTGGAATATTACCTTGCAACTGCCTTGTGATGAAACTCCTCTACATATGTTGAGCCTCCTTTTATCCTCCATGTTCACATAACCTCTCTTTCCATTCTCTTATTCTCTTGTTGCTTCATTCTGAGTAATCTATACGGCAGGTTCTTATTAGTTATCTACTTTATACATATTAGTGTATATATGTCAAACTCAATCTCCCAATTCATCCCACCACCATCACCACGACCACCCCCCCCACCACGCCCCCACTTTCCCCCCTTGGTGTCCATACATTTGTTCTCTACATCTGTGTCTCCATTTCTGCCTTGCAACCAGTTCAGCTGTACCATTTTTCTAGATTCCCCATATATGTGTTAACATATGATATTTGTTTTTCTCTTTCTGACCCACTTCACTCTGTATGACAGTCTCTAGGTCCATCCATGTCTCTACAAATGACCCAATCTCATTCCTTTCCATGGCTAAGTAATATTCTATTGCATATATGTACCACATCTTCTTTATCCAGTCATCTGTCAATGGGCATTTAGGTTGCTTCCATGACCTGGCTATTGTAAATAGTGCTCCAATGAACACTGGGGTGCATGTGTCTTTCTGAATTATGGTTTTCTCTGGGTATACACCCAGTAGTGGGATTGCTGGGTCATATGGTAGTTCTATTTTTAGTTTTGTAAGGAACCTCCATACTGTTCTCCATAGTGGCTGTATCAGTTTACATTCCCACCAACAGTGTAAGAGGGTTCCCTTTTCTCCACACCCTCTCCAGCATTTGTTGTTTGTAGATTTTCTGATGATGCCCATTCTAACTGGTGTGAGGTGATACCTCATTGTAGTTTTGATTTGCATTTCTCTAATAATTAGTGATGTTGAGCATCTTTTCATGTGCTTATGGCCATCTGTATGTCTTCTTTGGAGATATGTCTATTTAGGTCTTCTGCCCATTTTTGGATTGGGTTGTTTGTTTTTTTAATATTGAGCTGCATTAGCTGTTCATATATTTTGGAGATTAATCCTTTGTCCATTGATTCGTTTGAAAACATTTTCTCCCATTCTGAGGGTTGTTTTTTTGTCTTGTTTACAGTTTCCTTTGTTCTGCAAAGGCTTTTAAGTTTCAATAGGTCCCATTTGTTTATTTTTGTTTTTATTTCCATTACTCTAAAAAAGAGGTGGGTCAAAAAAGATCTTGCTGTGATTTATGTCAAAGAGTGTTCTTCTAAGGAAGCATCTCCCCACCAATTGCCTGCCTATTTCAAGTCACTGTTTACAGCAAAATATTTGTAGCTATATTTAGTGTTGATGAACTGATCAGACCACCAAAATACTACATATTTATTTAATAACACATAGTTTTATTCCTCAAGTTTTTGATGGTGTTTTCTTGTTACTTTTTATTTTAAAAGTGTCACTTCTAACTTAGCAACACTGACTACTTCACTTACCTGTGGTATGCCTCGGTTTTCCAAAATTTGGGGGCTTAAGTAAATCCTTGATATTAGCAACAATATCTACATTTTCTACATCCCCAATATTGCCTACATAAAGAGGACCATGTAGAAGGCACTAATACATAACTGCGCATTACGAAAAATGAGATAATGTACATTATCCAGAGAGGGACTCACTGCCCTTGGCTTTCTTCTATAGTTTTATGAAAGAGAATTGCTTACCACCATACGGCTATTGCCTGTCCATTACCAATGCTAGGCACTTTAAAAATGAGGCACATTCTGGAGAGAAGAGACTGTGGGGAGTGAGTCTGCTCTCCTTAAGGACTGTCTGTCTTAAATTTCTCAAGGTGAACACCATTGCCTAGAGGGAAGCATAATAAATTGCTTCCCCAGCTGTGATGTTGTTTAAGGACACAGTTTCTGAGTCCAGTGGCTTCATTACTCTCTAATCTGGTGGGGAAAGAGACCTCAAAAGGGATTTTTTTGGAGCTTTCTTTGCCCTTTTATACACCCTAATGTATATTACTGGCTGTCCCTACCAGAAGACAAAAAGGAAGAAATAGGCTTGCAATACACAGCTGGTTCTGGACACCCAAGAATCATGCTGTTGTCCATCCTCAAAGCAGTATTTGAACTGTTTCTTTCGCTCTTTCATCACTTCATCACTGAGCTCAATTTATAGTGATTGAATATTTTTAAAATTGTGTATGTATGTGTGTATATACTCTTTATATATATATAGAAACGAACACACACACACACACACACACACACGCCCACAAAACTCCCTAGAAGAGCCAACACTTTGTGCTGCATGCTACAGGAAGAACCTGGGGTGGAGTGTAACTAACAAAGTAAGCAGACGTCAGAAAACCCGGAACTGAGCTCTCGGACTGTCAGTGACCGTAGGTGGGTCTCAGACATCCGGGGGGATGCTGTAGGCCGCACATGTTACATCCAGTATTTCCCCATACTGTGCTTCACTAGTCCTTGTCTAATTTAAATGATATCCTAAAGCAGCTGTGATAAGAATAGGCCAGCTTATTCTTACAGGCCCTGCTTCCCCAGGAGGCAGTCTGGTTGGAATTCACTCACCACAGAGGCGCTCTGGGCTCTGTGGACATGTGTTTCAGTAGGGCAGAATGCACCTAAAGGTGTCTACTCTTTAACCTATCCATGAATCTGTTACAGCACAGAGTTGGTTCTTTTCTCTTATTCCAGTCAATATTTCAACCCTTTTTCTTACTGTTTCCCCCGACCACTGATGATCTATAACTGACACTTCTCAAAAATGACACAGAAAAGCAGAAGAAACTTCAATTAGTGCATTATTTTTCAAATAGACGTGTCCTGGCTAAAATTAACAAAGAATATTGGTTCCTTTGACCTAAGAGTTAACCTATTGACTTTTATGACTTTATTTTCACAGACATCCAATTCTATGTCCCAGAAGAAAAGAAGAAAATAGAGCATTGCCATATGGACCGTTCTCAAAACCCACTGTAGTCAATAATTCCTACCAAAGCCTTTAACAGAAGAAAGCCAAGGTGACTGACAGAACGTAATCTCCTCTCCTGTTCCACCATATGGCGGAAGATCTTAGGAGAGGAGAACTTCTCAGAGGTAGGCAGTCCCAAGAATAAGAGAATGTGTACAGAGAACAATTGGCTGCTATGTTATCCAGAACAGACTGAACTCTGTACATTGCGATATCTGATGTCCTGGGATCATTCAGCCTACAAGGAGACCCACTCTGTAGATTTTCTTCACAGAGAAAATCCCACTGGAAAATCTCACTCAATTGTGGGCTTCAGAGGGCAGGGATGTGTGTTTTTATTTTTCCCCCACTACCTAGCACATTGTCTGACACATGATAGGTACTCAAAAGACTCTGAACATAGTATTACAGAAGGAAGGAAAGGAGGGGAAACAATGAGATATATTTATCTGGTTATATGTTAGATTTTTTTTTGAGGTTTTCTTGCATGGATTTTTGTTTTTAACATCTTTATTGGAGCATAATTGCTTTACAATGGTGTGTTAGTGTCTGCTTTATAACAAAGTGAATCAACTATACATATACATATATCCCCATATCTCCTCCCTCTTGCGTCTCCCTTCCACCCTCCCTATCCCACCCCTCTAGGTGGTCACAAAGCACCGAGCTGATCTCCCTGTGCTATGCGGCTGCTTCCCACTAGCTATCTATTTCACATTTGATAGTGTATATATGTCCATGCCACTCTCTCACTTGGTCCCAGCTTACCCTTCCCCCTCCCCATGTCCTCAAGTCCATTCTCTACGTCTGCACCTTTATCCCTGTCCTGCACCTAGGTTCCTCATAACCTTTTTTTTTTTTTGATTCCATATATATGTGTTAGCATACGGTACTTGTTTTTCTGATTTACTTCACTCTGTATGACAGACTCTAGGTCCATCCACCTCACTACAAACAACTCAATTTCATTTCTTTTTATGGCTGAGTAATATTCCATTGTATATATGTGCCACATCTTCTTTAACCATGCATCTGTCGATGGACACTTAGGTTGCTTCCATGTCCTGGCTATTGTAAATAGAGCTGCAATGAACATTGTGGTACATGACTCTTTTGAATTATGGTTTTCTCAGAGTATATGCCCAGTAGTGTGATTGCTGGGTCGTATGGTAGTTCTATTTTTAGTTTTTAAGGAACCTCCATACTGTTCTCCATAGTGACTGTATCAATTTACATTCTCACCAACAGTGCAGGAGGGTTCCCTTTTCTCCACACCCTCTCCAGCATTTATTGTTTGTAGATTATTTGATGATGGCCATTCTGACTGGTGTGAGGTGATACCTCACTGTAGTTTTGATGTGCATTTCTCTAATGATTAGTGATGTTGAGCATCCTTTCATGTGTTTCTTGGCAATCTGTGTATCTTCTTTGGAGAAATGTCTATTTAGGTCTTCTGCCCATTTTTGGATTGGGTTGTTTGTTTTTTTGATATTGAGCTGCATGAGCTGCTTGTAAATTTTGGAGATTAATCCTTTGTCAGTTGCTTCATTTGCAAATATTTTCTCCCATTCTGAAGGTTGCCTTTTCTCACCACTATTATTCAACAAAGTTTTGGAAGTTTTAGCCACAGCAATCAGAGAAGAAAAAGAAATAAAAGTAATACAAATTGGAAAAGAAGAAGTAAAACTGTCACTATTTGCAGATGACATGATACTATACACAGAGAATCCTAAAGATGCCCCCAGAAAACTACTAGCGTTAATCAATGAATTTGGTAAAGCTGCAGATACAAAATTAATGCACAGAAATCTCTTGCATTCCTATACAGTAATGATTAAATAGCTGAAAGAGAAATTAAGGAAACACTCCCATTTACCACTGCAACAAAAAGAATAAAATACCTAGGAATAAACCTACCTACCTAAGGAGACAAAAGAACTCCATGCAGAAAACTATAAGACACTGATGAAAGAAATTAAAGATGATACAAACAGAGGGAGAGATATACCATGTTCTTGGATTGGAAGAATCAACATTGTGAAAATGACTGTACCACCCAAAGTATGATTGACTGATTGTGAAAATGACTATACTACCCTACAGATTCAATGCAATCCCTATCAAACTACCACTGGCATTTTTCACAGAACTAGAACAAAAAAATTCACAATTTGTATGGAAACACAGAAGGCTCAAATAGCCAAAGCAATCTTGAGAAAGAAAAACAGAGCTGGAGGAATCAGACTCCCTGACTTCAGACTATACTACAAAGCTACAGTAATCAAGAGAGTATGGTACTGGCACAAAAACAGAAATATAGATCAGTGGAACAGGATAGAAAGCCCAGAGATTAACCCACGCACATATGGTCACCTTATTTTTGATAAAGGAGGCAAGAATATATAATGGAGAAAAGACAGCCTCTTCAATAAGTGGTACTGGGAAAACTGGGCAGTTACATGTAAAAGAATGAGATTAGAACACTCCCTAACACCATACACAAAAATAAACTCAAAATGGATTAAAGAGCTAAATGTAAGGCCAGACACTATAAAACTTTTAGAGGAAATAGAACAGTGTACGACATAAATCACAGCAAGATTCTTTTCAACCCACCTCCTAGAGAAATGGAAATAAAAACAAAAATAAACAAACGGGACCTAATGAAACTTAAAAGCTTTTGCACAGCAAAGGAAAACATATATATTAGATTTTGTTGCTTCTTATTGATGGAGCAGCACAGTGACCTCTATTTTTAATTTCACAAAGCTGCTGGCATTTGTTGAGCATTACAGTGTACTCTTGACTGATCCTTTATCACCATATGCCCCAGTCACCCACTGAGGTCTCAATTGGCAGTTACTCAGTATGCCCCAAGTATAACTTTGTGACCACAGGAGTTGGTGTTTTCTGTAATTATGCTCCTAGGCTGTGAAATCTGTCCCCTGTTGTGATTGAGAGGAGCGTCTGTTATAGAAATCAGGTTAAAGTAAAGGAAGTACATGTATTTGCTGATATCTTTAATCTTTGCTATTTTTTAAATTCTATTTTTATTTGATTTTTTTAATTCACTGCATCACCACTTGATAAATTGGTAATAATTATAACAACCAACACATATAATTTTACCAAGTGCCCAACATTGTTTAATTCTCATATAAGCTTTATTGGAGGTACTGTAATTGGCTTTATTTTACAGATAAAAAAACTGAGGAACAGAAAGTTTAAGTAACTTAAGCAACACAACCAGGATTCAATCCAAACAGTCTGTCTCTAATACTATGATAAATATATTTTAAATATATTTTAACTATATATAAATGTGCTGTACATATGTGTGTATGAATGTATAATGTGTATAACTTTAAAGTAGATAGCATTTTAAGTTTGAAAAATGGCTGATATTCTTGGACATTGTATATTACAGCAACATATAAGGAATTATACAGCAACAACCATCTCCATGTTCTGGCCACTACACTCTCTGCTTTACACATCAGATCTTAATACACACAAGTGAGATCCTATTTTACAGAGTACATCATTGGTTTGTATGATACTCTCGAGGTATTTTCTAGTAAATGGCATCGTAATAAATTAAACCCAGGATAATTCCAAAGCCACACTCTTAGAAAATAGGGATATGGAACAGAGTGTGGTCATATAATATTTAAAATCTAAGACCAATTCATTAGGAATATGAGTTAAATGTTGACAAATTGGGACATATTTTGGCAAACATGTAAAAGACTTGGGAGCTAGTTTCAGATTCCATTTTTTCCTTCTCCATCCCCATGCCCCCAGTCTGCAACCATCTTCATGTATGGTCACAATACCACACACACACACACACACAGACACACACAGAGAATCAAGTGAAATGAATCCCAGAGACCTATATGATATAAGCCCCTAAAAGGAACAGGAGATAAGACAGTTTTTGCAAAAAAGAGCATTGGGTGTGTCAGCACAGCTAATGAGTCTTTTCTTTCTTCAAAAATTGTCTTGACTAAGGAAGTAATCCTTGATAGTGTGAAGAAAGGAGCTCCTGAATGCGATACACCCTGGCCAGTAATTCAAGAACTTAATGTAACATACCAGAGGGTGTGTGTGTGTGTGTGTGTGTGTGTGTGTGTGTGTGTAGTTCCATCAGGCAAAAGAAAGAAAAAATTTAAAGACTTTGAGGAGCGGGAATATTTATCTAGTTTGATAAGTAGGTGGTTTTGTGGCTGGGGTTACGTGAGCAAATAGGACAATGCAGATGATGAGATTAGACAGGTTAAAACTAAACAAGAAGGCCACAAAGATAGACCAGCATTGCTCAGTTTGTGGAGTTGAAGCTAACTTCTCTACTTTTCTGAGAAAGCAGAAATGGGTTCCACGATGCCCCTTCCCATCAAGAGGAGTCCCAGGTACGTCACAGGGCACACCGGCCTCATTAATGGGTCTCCTCCTGTGTTCTAGTTAGAACAGAGAGAAAGAACACTAGCTGGATTTTTCACCTGTGCTATCAGAAAGGTCAGAGTTATATCTCAGTGGAGACACAAAAACAGTGGTTGAAAAGGAGTCCTGAGGTCTTGATTCTATGTGGGGTCCGGGGGATACCAAGATGAATCTAAGGTGGTTCTTGCTTTCCCGGAGTTCCCAGACTTGCGAGGGAGACTGGCAGGGGGCCAGAGTTCCAATTCCCAGAAATGAGAGGAATGACAGAGAGGGGTCAGAGGAGGGAGCCAGAGAGCCTCTTCTAGGTCAAGGAGGGCTTCTGGGTAAAGTGGATAATTTGAGCTGCCCCTTTGTTTTTGTTTTTTAATCTGTATAGTATCTACTATGACCAGGGCATAGCAACTAGTGCAGGGAGGACTGGTCTGGACCTGAAACCTGTAAAATTTTAAGGGATTTGGTTTGTTTTGTTTGTTTCAATTGCTTTATTGAGATAAAACTGACATATGATAAACTGAACATGTTTAAAGTGTACAAGTTGACAAATTAGACATATGTGTATACTCATAAAACCATCAGCACAATCAAGATAACAGACATATTTATCACCCACAAAAATCCCATGTCCCCTTGGAAATCCCTCTCACCCTTCCAGAACATCCTCTCATCCCCCATCTCCAATAAATCACAGATCAGCTTTCTATCACTAGAAATTAGTTTGCATTTTCTAACACCTATGATTTGTTATGATTTTCTATGATTTATGGAATCACACAGTATGTACCCTTTTTTCATTCAGCATAATTGTTTTGAGTCATCTATTTTGTAACACATATTGATAGTTTACTCTTTTTTAATGCTGTGCAGTAATCCATTGACTGGATATACCACAATTTACTTATCCATTTATCTGTTGATAGGTATTTGGGTGGCATTCAAACTGTTGCTATTACTTCCACACATACTCTCCTGGCTTCTGCTGGTATGTTAGCTAGGTTCTGTAGATTTTCCCTCCTATGGCAGGCCCAGCAATTCCTCAGATCGCTTACATTGTGACTTTACCCTTGTCTGAAACCAAGAAGGTAGGTGGAATATATCCTGAGATAGTGTGTGCTACCTTGCAAGTCACACTTTCCATCATCTCCAAGCAAGGGAGGAGTGGGTCACTTTTGCAAGTTCAGAGGCTAAGGGGTTTTAAGGTTTTTGAGTGCATTAATCATAACATCCTACCTTACATTTTAGGATTCCACTCCTAACCAGGGCCCTGACCTGGACAGAGCAGATCTGCTGAGATGGCAAATCAACACTCTTTGGAATTCTACCGCTAAAACTGAATCCCGAGCTTAATCCTCAGCTTTTTCACCCCTCAGGCTGCAGGAGATAAGAATTTATACACTTCCAAAGCAGCTCTTTGACTTTCACATTTTGCCTTGAATTGGTGATTAATCATCCTTACCCTTTCATTGTCTTTCTTCCATGCTTTGATAGTATTAAGCAACATTCATTGGTTCCTAGTATTCTTACAATTACTACTACCCTAAAACCTCTCAAATGCTTGAGATACTGCACCTGTCAAAGGATTCCCAACACCAGTATCCCATTCCAATTCACCACTGGTGTAAGTTTTAACAGTTCCAACACTCTGGTATGCTGTTATGGACTGAATGTCTGTATTTCCCCAAAATTCGTATGTTCAAACCTTACCCTCCAATGTGCTAGTATTAGGAGGTGGATCCTTTGAGGGTAATTAGGATTAGATGAGGTCACAAGGGTGGGGCCCTTATAAATGGGACTGATGTTTTTTAAGAGTTACAAGAGAACTTGCCTTCTCTCTCTGATCTCTGCCATTTGAGGATACAATGAGAAGTTGGCCGTTTGCAACCCAGAAGACAGTCCTCATCAGAACTTGACCATGCTGGCCTCCTGAGCTCAGACTTCCAGCTTACAGAACTGTACACAAACAATTTCTAGCCACTAGTCTATGGTTCTATGTTATAGCAGTCTGAGCTGACTGTGACTCATGTCAAGGGCTATAAACAGTTCCACCTACCACCAATAATGTGTAGCCCATTGCCAAACTATGGCTGATCCACTCTCCAAATCCCTTTTTAATCTATTCCTGGGACCACTCTTGTCATGAATTGCCTTTGGTCAAGTTCTCCAGGAAACAGATTCTGAGATGGAGATGCATACGCAGGACATTTACTAAATGATATGTGGGACAATGCTGTGAGGGAGTGAGGGAAGCATGCCTGGGCAGAGGGGTTCATTGAACTGAGACATATTTACAAGTTAAGATGTAAACTATTCATAATGGAGGTCTGGAGCTAGGACTGCTCTTTATAATTCTCCTGAATTGAGCCCTGGTGGATGGGTGTTGGTACTCCATATATAACAGTCACTGAATGCAGGCTGCTCCTGGAAAGGAGAAGCATAACCTTGGGCAAGGCAGCTCCCTCTTGCTGAAGTCAATCCCCGGGAAATTACTCAATTATGAACTTCCAACAACTAACATTTCTGCCAGTTGAGAAAATAGGATCCTGCAGAGGGCATCTGGGTGGCACATCACAGCATGTACTGCCATTTATCAGGCAGGTGGTGGATATAGATTTTGAACTAATCTCATTTTTTGTTCTTACTCACTGCCTCTTACGTCTCTGATGCATCTTCTCTTTCCATTCTCCCCTAACTGTCATAGATTGGACCTTCATTATCTGTTTACTAAAATACTGTGATATTCTGCTCTTCCCTACTCATCTCTGTCCTCTTCAGTCTGGCTTTCACACTGCCACCATGATGATCCTTCTGAAGTGCAAATCCTCTGTATGCTACTCACATTTGTTCAGTGACACCCCACTGCCTATAAGATAAACTTCAATAACTCAACATGACGTGAAAACCTTCATCTAGTTTCCATCTCCTTGCACAATTTCATCTCTGAAGACTCTACCAACTGCGCCTACATTCCAGCCAAATTTTAAACCACTTAACAGTTCCATGTTCTTTTACAATTCTTGAGACTTTTCACATGCACTATCTTCTACCAGAAAACTCCTTCCTCCCATCATCAATTTTGTGAACTCCTAATGGGTCTTCAGAACCCAGCTCAAACTCAGGATACCCTCAAGCAGCTGAGATGACTTTATACATTTTTTTACCAATTTGTCTGGTGCATATCTATATTAATGATATATTCTTCATATTTATTTGTCTATATCCAAAGCTCAAACATGAATTCCTTGAAAGCAGGTACCATATCTTATTCATCAGTCACTCTCCAGTGCATGGCATTTATTTGATGCTCATGAATGTTTGCTGAATAAATTTTAAAAATTAGTGAGTGAACTAGTGAATTAATGTGACTTTATTCCTCTTATCTTTACCTAAATGTACTCCATATGTCTCATGAAATCTTTATGTAAATATTTAGAATAAGTTTCATAGGCAGTCAAATACACTGTCCATCCAAATATCTTTCTAAGGGTTTGATTGTATACAATGATAACTTAACCTTTTCTGCTTCTTCATTTTTCTTTTCCTTCCAACTCCTACTGGCCTTTACGATACATATATAAGTTAATAGAGCAAGTGAAATAGTTAACAGGGAAATTAGTTGGTAAGAATGAGGTCAAGAAGAGAAAAACTCTTATTGCTAATGCCTGCTATATCACTGCAAGTCTTAAATACCACCACACTTGTAAAATCAGTAAAGCCGACAAAAATGCATTTTCTAAATGCATTTCATCAGTCAGAGATAACTACAATTTTTCTCTTAATATAATTTCTTCTGGTCTTTGCATGTATGCAGGTGTACTTATTTTTCACAGTGTGTGGATCATATTATGCACAAAGTTCTATATCCTGCAAATTTACTTACCATTTTATTGTGACCGTTTTCCTATATCTTTCCAAACATGAATTTTTATTATTTTTTTTTTTTTTTTTTTTTGTGGTACGCGGGCCTCTCACTGCTGTGGCCTCTCCTGTGGCGGAGCACAGGCTCCGGACGCGCAGGCCCAGCGGCCGTGGCTCACGGGCCCAGCCGCTCCGCAGCATGTGGGATCCTCCCAGACCGGGGCACGAACCCGCGTCCCCCGCATCGGCAGGCGGACTCTCAACCACTACGCCACCAGGGAAGCCCCCCAAACATGAATTTTAATGAATACATAATTTCCCTTTGTGGAATTTGCATAATCAACCCTTGATTTTCTAAGCTTAGAGAGACAAGTTCTACTGAAAATGAGATGGCTATCTAATATCTTCTAGGATAACTAGCTTGTCAAGTGACATCTGCAATATAGAGAAGTTAAAGGGAAAGAGAAGTGTTGAATCTAAACACACAGTTGTTGGGTTTTTTTCTCCCCATGGAAGAAATTTATTGGTTAGCATTTCTTTGATATTAAATAGTGAAGAAGATTTCAGCAAGTTACTGAAAGGTCTTAAATTAAGGATTGATTGATTAGTATTTCTATATAACTTCCCCCATTTCATTTCATCAATATGGCACTTTAGGCCTTTTCTCTCTTGCATCATTATGCACTGACCTTTCCATTGTTAATGCTTCTATTCTATGCCTGAGTAGAGAGAATTTTTTCCCTCTTTTCAGAGATTAGCTGTGAAGAGAATTTATGTGACACTCGAAAGAATTATTTCCACCCTACCCTTTCAAATGCCTTTCTGACATCTAATGATGTAATTGAGCTACATTAATTTTAAGGAGCATCTATATTTGCATAATAAATTTTTTATTTTAATGTACTTCAAAATATGCATTGCTTCAAAAGTAATGCAGTATTTTTTGCAAAACATATTACACTGCATTTACTTTGTTACAGTATACTTTGCATTTCATGATTGTTATAAACCTTGAGTCAATGTCAATATTATAAGGTTTTTTCACTTTATCCTGTCACCAATATGCAAATTTTCTCACTATGAGCCATATGTTGATGTCCAAAAACACCAAAAATATTTGTAATACAGATTATTACACAATAACATTTTCTAAGCCCAAGATTTTCAGTATCTGTCCTATGTAGCTCTACTTCTTTAGGATGATAAAGGGAACCATATGAAATAGGGACTTTTGATTATAGATGTTAGCATAAAATTAGGTTTAACAAATGACTTGCTTCTTTACCAATAGTACAATACTTCTTGGAGCCAATAAAGGAATAACAGAATAAGAACAAATAAGAATAGAATAAGATTCACTCTGAATCTCAAAAAGGATTCAGGGGCTTTCCTGGTGGCGCAGTGGTTGAGAGTCCGCCTGCCGATGCAGGGGACACAGGTTCGTGCCCCAGTCCAGGAAGATCCCACGTGCCACGGAGCGGCTAGGCCCGTGAGCCATGGCCGCTGGACCTGCGCCGTTGCGGAGCCTATGCTCCACAACGGGAGAGGCCACAGCAGTGAGAGGCCCGCGTACCGCAAAAAAAAAAAAAAAAAAAAAAAAAAAAAGGTTGCAGTACTTCCTCTTCTCCGGCCATTTACCAGAATACTCTATACTTCCACTATAGAAATGATTATTCTGGAGTATACTGGTCTAAATACGTCTTTGCTACTTCAAACAACATTTCTGTTTTCCAATTTTCTTACCAATTGACATAGTAAGAATACTATGAGCTGTAGGAGAGAAAGATGGACTGAAGAACATTAAAAGGGAATGTTTTAGATGTTCATCAGGAAAGAGCACTTGGCCAAGTGTCCAAAGATGACTGAGTCTCCATGCCTCATTCAACAGGTTTCTGCCCAGTTTGAGACATTTCCCAGTTTAGAGCAGCTTAAAATTTGTTTTTCTCTTCTCTCTTAGAAGGATTGACCTTCAACATGTATCTTGAATCTGATTATTTCTTGCTACCTCCATCACTACAGTTCTAAGTCAAGCAATGATCATTTTTCTAATTACAACAATAGTCTCTTCATAGATCTGTGAACTTGCATTGTTACTCCCTAACATCTATTCTTGACACAGCAGCCAGAGGTATTCCTTTAAAATGTAAGTATATAGTCTGACACTCTAATGGCTTAGGGTTAAAACCAAAACCTTTGCCACGAGCTACAAATATATATATGACCCAGTCCTTGCCCTCCCCCCAACTTTATTTCCACAAACATTCCTTCCCAAACTTACCACCTTACCTTTCCTCAAATATACCGAGCACACACCCATCTCTGTGTCTTTGTACTTGTAGTTCCCTCTGCCTAAAAGGTTCTCCCCCTAACTATCTGTGTAGTTTGTTAATTAATTTCTTTCAGAGGGTAAATGAATAACTTAAAACTTGGATAGTTGTTATCTTCCATGAAGGAAGCTGACCTGCATGATAGAATACGCAGCATCAGCTTGTTTGACCTTAATTCTGTATGATTATATAAATGTAAGAGTTAAAAAAAAAAAGATCCTGGGCTTCCCTGGTGGCGCAGTGGTTGAGGGTCCGCCTGCCGATGCAGGGGACACGGGTTCATGTCCCGGTCCGGGAAGATCCCACATGCCGTGGAGCAGCTGGGCCCGTGAGCCATGGCTACTGAGCCTGCGTGTCCGGAGCCTGTGCTCCGCAACGGGAGAGGCCACAACAGTGAGAAGCCCGCGTACCGCAAAAAAAAAAAAAAAAAAAAAAAAGATCCTAATGTGAATATAAAAAATATTTAGGAAAATAAATATGAGAGAAAAGAAGCCTGAATTTCGTATTCCCCGTTTAGGATTATATATATCATGATAGACTAAGAGACAAATGTAAATGTCCTTCTGTTTTTCTTTTTTCTTCTGATTCACAGAATCCACTATGGTAGAGTTAGAAGCGACTCTGAAGATCTTCTACAATAACCTCTCCATTTTCAAAGTAAAATGAGACACAGAAAATTAAGTGATTTCCCCCAAATCTCATAGCTAGTATTAGAAGAATCACTAGTAGGATATGCATTTTCTACCTCCCAATCCAGTGTGTTTTGCACTATCCCAGATGTTTAACATTTTGTGCTATATAGTAAGATATCCAGAGGCACATGCATTGGCCGCAGGGCCATAATTATAGCTTCATGGTAGACATGGGATGAGAATTTGGCTGGATTTCTTTGTTTAGAGCTGAGAAGAAAAATCTGCTATGCTGGGTATTGTCTCTTCTTTGCAACTTAAGGAACATCTTCCAAAATGGTCCTGGCTTTGCCTCACTTTCTGCAACATATTTAAGTTCAAGTAGAAAAGCATACAAAACTGCTGAAGGGGCTTATAGTTGTATGCGTTTCCTTATCAATATTCTATACGAAACTTGAACAGTTTTAGTAAAAAGTCTACACATCCCTCTGGCAGAAAATACCCAAACCTTGAAGCCTCCTTTCATGAATAACTTCTGAACATAAAGCAGAATATTTTCATGTATGAGATAGCTCTTAAAGCAACACTCAGTTTGAAAGACCAGAAAGAAAAACATTTTGTTTCTCAGCAGTTATTTTTGTGCTCTTCCTCCCTATTCTCATCAACTTTCAGCGATTTGATACTTCAGAGAACACTCTGATACAAAGTTACAAATGTTCTTCATTTTTTTAATAAAAGGCATAGCATACTCAATCATATACCATATAAACCAATGGTAAGACTCCTTTCTCCTCTTAGAATGTTTTCAAGCCCCACTGTCGAGTACATGGGCCAACTATTAAGCCTCCAGCTAACGTAGGAGAAAAAAAATCAGAAATATGGACTTGAATAACTGTTTGTCAGAGGCGTTTGTAAATAAAAGCAAACTTGAGGGAATAATATATTCTTATGTTAAGAAATCTTAGTGAATTCTAAAAATAGCCCAAGAATAATTGTTTCATTTGTGGGAGATCAGTTTTCCTTTCAATGGTGTCATTCTCTTTCCATTTTCTCTCTTTCAATCTCCTCTGCAGGATTATGACAAGGAGGAACAAATTTTAAAGTAATTTCAGAAGAAGGTACATGCTCTCCACACGTCTTTTTACCAATCAGCTTGTACATGGGCAAGATAATTTCTATTTTCAGAGAACTTTATTGATATTGGTTTTTCCTTAAAACTTTCATGGGTGTGGAGACTTGTTCAGCATTAGCAGCATTTCCATCCCCATATCAAGTAAGCTAAAGCAGTTGTTTACATGGAAAATCAGTTGCAGTTTGAATGAGGTATGTATCCATATCCCTCACTGCCATGTTGAGCTATTCCCTTTCCTTATATTTCAGTACCAACCTACTGAGCACCTGGGAATTTCTTTTGCTCTCTTAAGCAGATCTGTTATACTGCTATTCTTTTCTGCCATGCTGT
Organism: Phocoena phocoena; assembly: GCF_963924675.1. NCBI lineage: Eukaryota > Metazoa > Chordata > Mammalia > Artiodactyla > Phocoenidae > Phocoena > Phocoena phocoena. The sequence continues at coordinate 71,762,876 of NC_089220.1, read as the reverse complement.
TAAATCCACTTAGTTCCATGAAAACACAATTGCTTTTTAAAGTAATTATTTGCAATAAATGTAAATAAAATAGCTGCCTTATACCCAATAAACACACACAATTATTACCAGAGGACCTAAATAAATCAAGATGATTTTTTGCCTAACTCTACCTAATACTGTGTGTGTGTGTGTGTGTGTGTGTGTGTGTGTGTGTGTGTGTATTACTATCTGGCCAAACCAACTGGAAATTTTAAAGACAGTAGGAGTGATGACATCCTTCCTAGAAGACAGAAACTTGGAAAGAGGCACATACCACCTACTAGGAGGGATTTTGTTTGTGACTAATTACAGATTCTGTAGATTTTAGTATTCACAATCTCAGTTGGGGAGGTACTACTAAAATGGAATATTGAGAGGGGTCAAATCCTTTCATTTTCTTTCCCAATAGTTATTAATTTTGGCAAAAGATACTGCTTAGTTTTAAAATTTAACAGTAAAAAAAAAAAAAAAGGATCAGCACTTGGGCAAGGGCCCTATGAGGTGGGATGAAATCTCCAGGGGTTTTCCACAGAGAGCTCACAAAATGAAATTTTGAGTACAGACATGGTCTTTGTGGTTTATACTCCCGTTTTCTCTCCCCTCTGTTCTTCCTTCTTCCTCATTTTCTTGGTGTGTTAATGCATGTTTTCCACTTCTCCTGAATAAGAAAAAATGTGCTTGTCTCCTCAATTTAGCCAGAAAGGTCACTAAGACATTTTAAAATAATACTTCTTGGCAATATTTTAGGACTATTAAAATCTCTTAATTCTCAGAGGTTCCACCAGAATCACCACACTTTTTAGTTGATGACTATCCACAAGAAGAAATACCATTTTCTTTTTTTCCCCCCTTTTTACACAAGGGAAAAAAGTGTCAGGGGAAGAAATGGGTTCTAAATGGTCTAGGTTAGGATTCTGCCTAGACTATATCACTGACACATGAAATCCATTTCAGTTATCAGATCAAATTCAGAACGGGGTCACACAGTTCAAAACAGCCTTTAAAATTAAATCAGAAGGTTGTCCCCATTTCAACACTTTCTGAGAAGAATTATACTGTATCCTAGATGCACGTTGATCCATCCTGTCTGTCAGAGCTGCTTCGTTTTTCTCTCTGGAGGTTCCTCCATTCTGGGGAAATGACTGCAGAGGTCCGGCATGTTCCCTGAACTTTCTCTCTCACCCTTGAAATCCATTCTTTGGCTTCTGATCTGTGGATGGGCACACTTAATAGGGTAAGGTTAATTGGAGTGAAGCTTTTGAACATCTTCCCCAAAGATCTTTAAATCCTCAAACTCTAGTACAAATAGGTGATTAATTTCTGTTTTCTCAAGTTCACCATCTGGATGCCTTACAACTTACAACTTTTTGCTCCAGTGTGAGTTTAAAAGAGAAAGTATCCAGGTGTCATCTCTTTTTTTTGTTTTTGCTTGTTTCCTCAGTAAAAATTTATAATTGTCTTTATTTTGTGCTATTGTACCCACCTCTATTCCTTTTTAGTGATACAAATGATGAAAACTCTTGATGGCATGATGCAGTCGGGATCACGACTGCACCACCTCCTGCATCTCTGAACAGAACTTGGTGTTGGACATTGGTTACACACAGCACTCTGGGGGCAGAGGTTGTGGAAGCAAGGGGGAAAGGAAGGTCTATCTGTTAAGTTCCTAGTATGCTAGGTAGTGTGATCTCTGTTTTATATCTGGTATTATATTTGGTCTTTTAAAAATATGCTTAAAGTTAGATTATACTCATAGTATAGATGATGAAATTCAGGATCAGGCAGGTCTGTGTGATATTAAATCCTATAGCATGAAGCTATTAGTTTAGGCTCAGAAAGGGGATATTATGGACTGAATGTTTGTGTCCCCTCAATATTCATATGCTGAAGCCCTAATGGCATTTGAAGATGGGGCCACTGGGGGCAATTAGGGTTAGATGAGGTCATGATGGGGTTAGTACCCTTATAAGGAAGCCCTCTCTCCCTCTCTCTCTCCCCAGCTGCCACCCCCTCCAACTCACGCTCCCACAAAGAAGAGATCACGTGGGCACACAGTGAGAAGGCACCATCTACATCTCAAGGGGATAGGCCTCACCCAAAACCAACCATGTTGCTATCTTGATCTCAGACTTCCAGCCTCTAGGACTGTGAGGAAACAAATCTCTGTTGTTTGAGCCATTCAGTCTATGGTATTTTGTTACGTCAGACTGAGTGGACAGGGGATTTCCTTGGCATTATATTTAGAAAGAGTTAGAAATAATCTGTAGGGCTGGAATTCTATTCCCCAAAATATAAAAGATGGTAGAAAGTAGCTAAAAAATGTGGAAGAAAATATTTTTTTAATAATTTTAATTCATTGATTTGATACCAAGAAATTAAAAGAAATCCTTAGATATCAGAAATCTTAAAGGGAGAATCCAGAGAGATGTGAAAACACTGAAGCAGGATTTTGCCCTCTGGCATCTGCCAATTGTTGATTGCCTACAGAATTTTAACTGACTGAAAAAGTTGAGTGTAGACAAGGGCCCATCCAAGGAGGAAGGTCAGATCAGAGACTCAAAAATAAATCCAAGGCCCTAGAAAGGAAATAGCTACAGAGAGTAAACTTAAAACACACACACATACACACACACACACACACACACAAAGTAGAGACTATGGTGATAATTACCTTGGCTCCAGGAAAAATATGGAAAACATTTTGTCTCTCCTGAAATCTCCTGAACACCTGTGTGCAGCTGGAGGCCAGAAATCATATTACCTGTGTATTCTTTACCTCCTCCACCCAAAAAAAGCACAAACTAGAAACTGATTTCAAAGTGGTTCTGAATCAAGCCTTAGACAACTTGTGTAGCTGTCACCATGGTTCTGCTTGTCAACCCTCAGCAAGCTGAGAAAAGGGCAAAGAACCATGCTGGGCACTTGATGGAATGAGAGCAAAGAAAAGGTGGAATGGAAGTAAAAATTAATGATCTCAATAATGTGCCAGATGCTCTATGCTCACCATTCTATTTAATTCTCACACGTACCTGTGAGATAAGCAGTGCCTTCTGCATTTAAAGATTAGGTCACTGACATTCAGAGACAGTAGGTAACTTGCTAAGGTACACACAGCAACAGCATGGTGGGGCCACAGTAGTAGTCCAGTTCTGTGGCCTTCAAAGACTTTTATTTATTTACAGCAAAAACCGTGTCCCACGATAACAGCTATAATGTGTACACTAAATCTTGATGAATGAAGAGCATATATTTCACACAGATATCATTAAAATCTAAGTGGGCTTTTGTTTGTTTGCTTTTCTGCCATATTGTCCTCAGGCAACACTGGAAAAGTCTTTAAAAATTCCAGGTCCTCAGGAGGTCATTTTAGGGATCCTGGAAATTGTAAAACAAATTGTGGTGAACAGGTTTTTTAAATGGTTTCTTGGCAGGAACTGAATAATCAAGTGCAATGAATTTAATTGATTATGGAAGAATACTCCTTTGAGCTGCTTTTGGTCTGTTTGTGGCTTGAAATGTGAATTGCTGCAATGATGACCCGTGCTAGGGTTTTTCTGTTGGAAAAGTCTTCAGTGGGAAAAATTGGAAATATTTAAAGTGAAGTAAATTGTTTCTTAAGGGATGCCTTCTGAGTATGTAAAAGTGACTGCCTCTCCATAGCCTCTCTACTTAACTCTTACCTTGATTCTTTTTTCTCAGTCTTAGAATTGGATCCTCTGAGTGGAGACTTAAGACCATACAAATGCTCACGGTTCTTAGCTCTGCCGCTAACTACAGCTGACCCTTGAACAACACAGCGGGGTAGGGGCACTGAACCCCAAGCAGTGGAAAATCCGCATATAATTTATCTGGCGCTCCAAATCCATGGTTCTTCTCTGTCAGATTCCACATCTGCAGAACCAACTGCAGATCAGGTGTAGTATTTACTATTGAAAAAAAATACCCATATAAGTGGACCCTTGCAGTTCAAACCCAGGTTGTTCAAGGGTTCATTGTAGTTGCACGGGCTTGGTCAAGTTGTTGAACCTCCTGCTTCAGTCTTCTCCTTTCTAAAATGAAGGAAATAATAATACCTACTACCTTATATAATGTTGTAATGACTGAAGAGGTTGATATCTCAATATATTACCTGGAACATGGCAGGTGGTCAATAAATATTAATTGATATTTTTAGTAATAGTAAAAATAGCTTTTAATATCTCTTAAATGTGATGATCACATCTGACATTACTGAAAATTTATGGATATAACCTTTGGACTGGCTGTTGGTAATTCTCTGGGATTTATAGAGAATGAGAGAAATTAGAAAAACTTAAGGGAAAAAAGGGACACAGGAAACATGCATATCTAGAAAATGTCTGGAGTGGTGACTGAGTCTTATATGCCATTTGTCTGTTCTATGTTGCAGTCTGACCAGGTTGGGGCCTGGCCTCCCATGTTAGTTTGCTATAGGCTGCCATAACAAACTGTGTGGCTTAGACAATAGAAGCGTATTGCCTCACCATTCTGGAGGCTAGAAGTGCAAAGTCAAAATGTTGGTAGGTCCTTCTGAGGGCTGTGAGTGAAGGGTCTGCTCCAACACTCTCTCCTTGGCAACTAGATGACTGTCTTCAAGTCCACATGGTTCACATGTCCTATTGGACTACAGCCAACCCTAATAACCTCATTTTAGCTTGATTACCTCTGTAAAGACTCTACCTCCAAATAACGTAGTATTTTGAAGTGCTGGAGAGTAGGACGTCAACATATGAATTTGAGGTAGACATAATTCAACCCATAATACTTTGCCTTTGGCCCTCAATATTCTTATCACATGCAAATATATTCATCACACCCAATACCCCCTCAATCTTAACCCATTCCAGCATCAACTCTAAGTCTAAAATCTCATTTAATATCATCTAAATCAGGTAAGGTTGAAACTCAAGGTATGATTCATCCTGAGGCAAAATTCCTCTCCAGCTGTGAACCTGTGAGGCAAAAACCAAGTTATACAGTCAGGGGTCAGAGTACATGTACAAAAACTAATACGGGCAAGCACTGGCCCATAGGAAGTCATGTGGTATGATGTCTAGGTCAGATCTGGGGAATAGCGTGACTTTATTCCCTTCAAGACATTTATTATAAACATCAAACGTAGGAGTTAAAAAGAGAGATCCAGGAAACTATATACTGAAAAGCCTGATGTGTATATATAGAATAATCTTCCTGCTATGGAATGTGGAGTCTCAAAAAAAGTGAATCGCCAATCAAAGGCTGGATGACAAAATTCTGGGCCTGCAGATACAGGGTATATTTCTGCGGTGAATAGAAGGAATGATCATGTAATTGTAAAGTACCTAAAACCTCAAAATCCAACTCGACAGCTTTTCTTTCTAAGCAACACAATTTCTTACAGAAAGCACCAAAACCACCTAATATACAATTTTGCCCACATAATCACCCTGAAAGCATTTATGTAATCAAAAGCAACCTCTGGGAATGGAAACCGGAATCTGGAAGTGAAACTCAAGAAAGATTTCATCATTGCACAAACAATTTCAAATTAAACACTAATCAGAGGGGAAAATTAGGTTTATTCACAGGGGCCGCTCAAAACAACCCTCTTAATAACGTAGAAGATGGCTGTAGCTGAAGTCCCACAAGTCTAGACACAAATACATTTAAAATACAGCAAAGCCAGTCAATATAAAATGTAGCAAATACAAGAAGTCAATGTGAAATAGATTTCCCAGATATGAGGAACATGATTCCAGGACTGCAAGCAAACTGCTCAGGAAAAAAAAAAAAAAAAAAAAAAAATCTGTGATTTAGCAGAATTTTAGACTTACAAGAAATGTCTTTGCTTTTATTAGTGTCCTGGTCTTAAAATGTCATTTCATATTCTCCTTCTACCCATTAGGATAGATGCTGACCAAAACAAAAGGTTCACTAGGAACTGAGAACACATTTGTCAAGCTTAAAAAAAAAGAAAAGGAAACAAAAAGGTAACCAGAAATAAAGGGGAAAATAAGAAAAAGAAGGGCAGAAGATAGTAGCCAGTCTATCTAGGGTGTTATTAAACTCACTTGGAGTTGAATTCAGATAGACTGGAAAAGTATAAACAGAATTAACAGACTGCCCCCCCTCCAAGCACAATCGCCCACAGGCTCATGCCAAATTTTGAGACACAGCATCTGTGGCTGGTTCAAGTACAGGTTTTCTGGTAAGAGGGCCTGGCTTTCTAGGTGTAGATAGCCAGAGGCAGAACTGCAACTAAGATCACTGTGAGTAACAGTCTCACTCTGAACATGAATATTCTGACTCTGTCCTTTCCTTTTTTATCTTCCTTCTCCTTCCCCACATCTTTTTTTTTCACTCCTTTGCCTTCTCTTCATGCCTCCCTGGCTCAAGACCCTTGTACCAACATTGCTGATTTCTGAAGATGGCCAAAAAGGTTGCTGACCTCTACCCTCTCTCATGAAATTTTCAAATACACCTGCTCCCATGCCTTGCAAATGAGCTTTATCTGAACCTCCAATCACACCAGGGTGCCCTGCATCCCTAGCTGGAGAATATCTGGTCTCCAGGCAACCAGAGACAAACATTCTGTCTTCAGAAAAGGTACTAAGTGCTCTCTTGCCCTGAAAGCCCTCTACAGTTGAGGGGAAGGGTTTGGCAGAGACGCAAACAAACTTTATAAGCTGGACCAACTTTCCCTGGTGATAAGTGATTTTGAAAAAAAGAAAAGAGAGTAGCTAAAGAGGGTATCAACTCTCATTCACCAACATGTGAGTAATGTCAGAGATAAATAATTGGTCTAAAGCTGCACTGGCTAATTTGATACCTATTAGCCACATGTGGCTATTCAAATTTAAATTGATTTAAATTTATTTTAATTGAAGTTCCCTTCCTCAGCCGCAATAGCCAGATTTCAAGTTCTCAGCAGCCACGCGGAGCTGGTGGCTACTGCAATGGACAGTGCACACAGAGAACATTTCCAGCACCATGGAAACTCCTATTGGACAGCACTGGAAAGACCTGCAGATGCAGAAAAAAGAGAGAAAGAAACAGAGAGATAGAGAGGGAGAAAGAAAGCAAAGAAGTGAGACATTTGACATTGCTCATGTCCTTTGGGGAAACAAGGAGATAAAGACCGAGAAGGAAAAACAAAGATAAATCAAGAGGAAAGAAAAAAAAAAAAAAAAAAATTGAAAGAGTAAAACTGCAGGTCTGAGATTGAGAATTTTTCCTCCAGGCTTTAGATACTCTGAGAGTCATGTGAATAATATGTTTAGAGAAACACACTTTCTTAAGCACTTGATTTTAAGAGGCTGTCTTGGGTTTAAGTAATATGAGTATGGAGACTCACCTATATGGGAGGTTAGAGTTCTTGCAACCAATTAGTTGCTTTGACCTGAACCTACTAATTTTCATTTAGCTGTTTTCTTACAGCCTACCAACAAGCATCCTGTATCACTCCCCTCTAAATTCCTCTAAACTGGGGAATGACTAGGGCAATGAAGCTGGAACAGCACATGTATTAGAAGTGAAGAGCATCGCTAAGAATTTAGAGACTGTGTCTAGTTTGGAAGAACCCAAGGGAACGTCAAGAAAAGTAATCAGAGTGAGTAGGAAAGAATACATAATGCAAAGTGTTCCCTCCAGGAACTTTACTTCAGCAAGAACAAGAGCATTTCCCCGAAGGACATGAGTAATGTCAAATGTAACTGTTCACCATGCTTCTCCAAGGCACCAAATGGGCTTTTAAGTCACACATTCCTGTGGGTTTAACAATTCAACATAGGAACTGTAAATTTGCTCTCTGCCTTTCTAAGTTTGTAATGAGAAGCAGACAATTTTGGGGTTGTTGTGTGGCCTGACTGGGATATCTGCTTATAATTCAATGAGAGGTTTGTAAAAAATGGATTGGTTGAAAAAAAAAAAAAAAAAAAAAATGGATTGGTTGACACCTCAGAGGTCTCAGCATCTTTGACCTTCTATTATATGTGGTGAACCATAAGACCAGCCAAGAGCAAAACTTCAGGCAGCCTCTGAAAATATTTGCTGAAGTTATTTGTGGAGTGTAGGCTTATTTTATGAATAAACAGCAATAATAAAGATATAATATTCATTTATAATCCCTTAAAATTAATGAGCCTTTGTCTTAGTTATTTCCTCAGAGGGGAGAACAGGTCAAAGTACAACCACTTTCATAAAACAGAGAAAACCACCTCTATTATACCTAAACACTGATGGAAGGAGAAGAGGCCTCCATCCTTCAAACTCTGTAGCTTCAGTTCCCAAATACCATTTTTGCATCAGTCTATCCCTTCCCTGTGGCTTTCCAAAAAGAAGCCCTGTGATTTCCCAACTGCCAACAGAAGCCTCTTGCTACAGACATTCCTATTATTCCTAGTCAAAATGACTTGGGGCTTCCCTGGTGGCGCAGTGGTTGAGAGTCCGCCTGCCGATGCAAGGGACGCGGGTTCGTGCCCCGGTCCGGGGGGATCCCACATGCCGCGGAGCGGCTGGGCCCGTGAGCCATGGCCGCTGAGCCTGTGCGTCCGGAGCCTGGGCTCCGCAACGGAAGAGGCCACAGCAGTGAGAGGCCCGCATACCGCAAAAAAAAAATTAAAAAAAAAAAGGTTCGTCCTGCTCCCCATTAGTATAGCCCTAATCTCTTAACATCTTTAAGGAAGATTGCCCCAGTGTTGAACGTCCAGGCCAGGACAGGCACAGCACAGTGAGCTTAGTTAGAGGAGGGACCCTGCAGCCACACTTGATGTGTGAATTCTTTGCTCTGTCTTTTCAGGTATGTGGCCTTGAATAAGTTATTTATTTAATGTCTTTGAACTTCAGGTTCTTTCTCTGCAGAAGAATGCTGTTAGGAGAACTGAACAAGTTAATATCTCTAAAGTACTTAGAACAGTGTAGATGGATAGATAGACAGACAGATAGATAGACAGGCAGATAGTTGGGGAGTGTAGTCAAATTCTGGCATTTATCCTTCATTTATTCATCTCTTACATGAACAGCACTAAGGATATAAAGATAGCTAAGACAGAATCCGTGCATTTAGGCAACTCAAAGTTTAATGGGAGACAGACATTTATAATACATTACAATGGCTGTGGTAGAGTCAGAAACTAATTGCTTTAGGAGTACAGAGGAAGAAGTAATTAATTCTCCCTGAGGGTTTAAGGAAAGATTCATGGATGAACCTGTGTTACCCTGCAATGTCACTATACATCCAGAAGCCACTGGGAGTGAAGTCAAGGGCAAGGTGAGCAAGGACCAAATACTATATATGCCCATGGATGACCCCTCTCCTAGTATAGTGCACCCAACAGGTTATCTGTTCACACATATCCTCCCCAACTGAACCAACCCTTTGCCTTGGTTTTGCCACCAACGCTTGAAGAGTTAATAGTCTCCTCTCCAGGACTATTGCTTTGAAAGGACCCTTTATTCCTCTATTGAGCAGTTAGTCATTAGAGCCACAAGGGGCCACACACTCAGGTACACACACACCGCCACACACATAAATGTACATATGCATGCATGTATGTACACAGACATACATGTATATTAAGTAAATAATATACATATATATTAAGTAAATACACATATGCATATATTAAGCACCTGAGTGGGTAGCTCTTTGCTAGGGCTCAAAGGATAAAAATAAGACACTTGCCCATAAAAAGTTTATAATATAGTGAAATATATGGCATGCCACACTATGGGCACTGTTAGCACAAAGGGCGAAGAGGAAGGCATGTTGTAATACTGTCTAAGCTACTACTGAGAAAATTGGGAAACATATGAGATATCCCAGTATTCTCCACTTGTAAGCACTATTAGCAACGATAACAAACAAAAAGGTAAATTTAAAAAGGAACAACTATTAGATATTGTATCTCCAATATATACATTCTGGCACCATCAGGAAGTCACATTCTCTCAGCAGTGTCTCACTGAAGATGGATGCTGTCTCCCCAGCCACATATGCCACTCTAAGAGAGAAGAGTTTTCCCTCTAGGGTCCATGATTATAGAGAGGTATCCTAGTTCAGGGATCAGGAAATCCACATTCGAAACCAAACATGGCTACAGAAATAGCTGAGTTCCTTTGGCCATTTCACACCTTTTTGTTTCCCCATCTAAACGTGAAGGGACTGTCCTAAACGATCAGTAAAATGATTTCCAATTCTGATCTTATTCTAAAGACAGAGGCAACCATTCCTGAGAGCGGCACCCAAAAGGCACCTTCTTGGCTTCTGTGTTCCTCTTTTTTCCAAACCAAAGTATCCTCATTTTATTGCATAGCCAGAGAATTCAAACTACAGATCCCCTTGGGAGTGCAAAGAGTCATCTCAGACTTCTATATGTTAGCTGATTCAAAATCTCTTCATCAGTTTATTTTCAAATGTATTTTCCCTGTGAGAAGGACATGAATTTTGGGGGATCCAGTGGGCAGAATATTACGGGCTGAATGATGCCCCTCCCAAATTCGTATGTTGAAGTCCTAGACCCCAACACTTCAGTATATAATCATATTTGGAGATAAGGTCTTTAAAGGGGTAATTAAGTTAAAATGAGGCTGTTAGTGTGGGGTACTAATCCAATATGACTAGTGTCTCTATAAGAAGAAGGAGAGACACCAGGAAATGCACAAGCACGGAGAAAAGGTCGTGTGAGGACATAGAGAGAAAGTGGCCATCTGCAAGCTGAAGAGAGGGACCCCAAGGAAAACAAAACCTGCCAACACCTTGATCTTGGACTTCTAGCCACTACATCATGAATTTTAACAATCACTTTTAGGGGGCCAAAATATCTGAATCAATTGGCCTACACAGACATCTCCCAAATGTATGAATCCCCCTTGATGTAAGAACTGGTGACTTTGTAAGCTACACTGAACTATAGAAAAATATTAAGTCAGAAGATAATCTGATTCAGCATGCTTTGAAATCCCCTAAGACCTCCACAGTATGACTTTTTTTCTTTTTTCCTTCTGGCAAACTTTGTCTCAGCAAGTTTTATTCAGACCATCTGAGCTAAAGCACAGTTGTGACTTGACTGATACTTCCAAGTGGATTAATGTCTTCCACCTGCCTAAAAACCCACAATGCATTAGGGATCACCTCAGGGGGTTATATATGGGTGAGGAACATGCTTGTCTCCGTCTCTATTGTGCTACCTATATGTCAAAGGATCAGAGACTTATCAGGCCCTTCTCAGGCATTATTCCCACCCAGAGTAAATAAATGTTTCTCATTAGTCTTAAATGAGCCTATCTGCAATTTAGTTTTTACATGGGATGCATTCATTTGCTTTCGTATGAATAAAAATGTATATTATCCATCACCAGGTCTTGCCATAAATCTGAACAGAACTGCCTGTGGGCCCGAGCTAGAGCTCAGTCACCAGCATTAACGGGTCACCCAATATGCTCACCACTGGGTGTGAACTCAGTCAGTCTCTTATCTGGCTCCACCACGAAAGTAAATAAATAAGCAAACTGATAAAAATAAATGGAGCCCTATCTTATTCAAAATGTTATCTGCATCGGCTGAGGAAGAATCCAAGGGAATCAGCTCTGTTGTGGAGTTGTTCTGTGGTGTTCAAAATTGTAGGGCATTCTGCCTGAGGAGACAATGTGGTACAGGACCAAGATTCCCTGGTATCTGATTAGAATTTACACAATATGAAGTAAATAATGAACTCCTGATTCTTAGCTAGACAAGGCAACAGACCCAGGTTTTATCATGGGCATGTGATTTTTAATGAATGGGAACGGATAGATGCAATCAAAATGCAGGGGAAAACATGAAGCTCAATTAAACTGCATATCCGTTCTCTGAAAGAAGTTACTGTTTCCCCCAAACTAAGACCTGCAGCTTAGTCTGTGAGTGCTACTGAGGGATGAATAATCAAAGGTAGAAATACTTTCAATGCCAAAAGCTTCTAAAATAAAAGAGAGAAGAGGACAGATAGAAGAAAATAAATAGAGAAATAGAATTTTAAAATTCTAATTTTAAAATGGTTCTTAAATGCAGCCTTACCTAATGGGGCCTGACTGCCATGCCAAAAGAAAAAGAAAAAGAAATAACAATAACAACCAAAACAAACAAAAAAATTCTTTTGATTACATTTTCTAAAACATGCAGCTTTTCCAACTACCTTCTCTTTGAAATAGCTAAAATAGAGTGTTTCTGAGTATACACATGCAATCTAGTGCATGCATTTTAGTTATTCTGTGTCTTTTATTTCTGTTGGCCTTGGTGTTGTACAGATATCCCTCTAGGTTAATATCTCACTGTCAAGGATGGTGCCCCACAGGGAAGTTCAGTCGCTTCCTTCAGAAGTTCTTTCAGATCCTACCCCTCACTGTCAAAAATTCTGGCATCTTCTATTGGCTTTTCATTCCCTTTTATGTATCTTCTTTTTATTGTTTTTTTTTCTTCTCTTTATATGTTTTCCTCTCTCTCCTCCTGCTGTTCTTATTATCTCTAGTCCCACAGGTTCTCATCTGTAGTTTTCTATGTTTCACTGATAGCTCTTTGACTCCATCTCAGTATCTCTAGGATTCTCTTTCAGCATTAGCTTTCCCTCTAATCAATGCCATTCTTGTTTACAGCTATAGTGGTCTTCAGTTTGTCTCGGGGGCTATTTGCCTTATTGTGACAAGAAGGATGAATTGTCTTCTGCTTTTCCAGCAGACCTAAAGTGCTGCCATCCATCAATCTGGAGATTATTTCGTGTATTTAGGATGTCAGGGGTCAGTATGATACTAAATAAACAATACTTGACTGAAAAACCCCAATGAGATTACTCTCATTCTCTGTGGGGTCCCTATCCCTGGCGAGCAGTACCTGCCAACAGAGAAATCAGGTATTGATCAACTTTATTGTCATTAACGTAAACTCTCAAGTATTCATGGAGAATGTGGATCTGCCAATGTGTTTCAAAGTATCAATAGGAAATATATGTATATATACAGTGTTTGCTGTGTATATATGTACTACTTACTTTTACGTACTACTTACTAGTCATGTGTCTGTTTGTAACTGGTGGAACTGACAATTCTCTACACAGACACGTGTAACATGAACTGACTTTATTCTCGAAACTGTACAATACTGTTATGACCCCTGAACACCCAAATTGCTGAGATGAGATATTTTACTTATTTGGTCAATTCCCAAGTAAACATTCATCTAAACTGATGGTTTCTGTCATACAATTTAGTTCTGAATATCTTGTTTTTTTCTGAATAAGTATTCAGTCAATTTGAATTATAATCACTTTTTTAGTCAATGATTACAATCCATGTTCCTCCTTTCTGAGTTTCCCCTCGTCTCTGTCTCAGTCTAAAACCCTTAAGCAGACTTACCTGTGCTCATTCCTCCAGAAGCAAGGGCAGCAAAGGAGGAAAAATTCTACTTGCATTAATAACATTGGTGGTAAAGGGGCATCTCGGTCTTGGCCTAGATCCATTTAATGACTATCACCTCTCAAAGGTGAGCCATGCACTATTCTCATCACTGTGTGTACATCTTATGACATGAGAAAACCTCCAGTAAGTCAGCCACGACTTTGTCCTCTTTATTGACCTCCTCTTCTATAAATTCTGAGAGCCAAGAGGTAACTGGAGGAGGCATTTCCCCCCATTCTTTTTTGGGAACAGTACCTCCTATTGAGAAGGAAGAAATTTTCCCTTACCATTCTAGGTTCTTCTGGCTGATCTAAGAATTAAATTGACATGAGACAGATTAACAGGAGAAAATCAAACAAAAGTTTAATAATACGTATACATAGGAGAGACCCGGAAAAATGAATAACTCACCAAAATGGCTGCAACCCTCACCTTAAATACTATCTTCGGCTAAAGACAAAAGAGGATGTTGGGGGGTGGTAGTTTGGGACTTTAAAGGGGTGGAAGGCAATTCATATGAAGGTGGAAAAGCAAATGTTTGGTAAACAAATATATACTGGGACATGCAGAGACAAAGGAACACAGAGAAACTTTAACAAACAGACTTTGCTAGTTTCTTCCCTGTCTATCCCACTTAGTTCATACTACAGTTATCTACAGTGATAGCTCCCTTCCTGGAACAGGTCCTCTAACTAAATTCTTTTAGGCAGTTAAGGGGAAGGTCAAAGTTTCTTCCTGAGTCGTCTTTTGGGCCTTGACTTTCAAAATGACACATCCCAAAGAGACCTTGGGGGTGGAAAATTTTGCTTCTACTGCTCCTTCATGCCCTACTCAGTGGTGTATGCTAGTGATTCCCCAGCCTTCAGACAAGAAGCAAACACTAGTTTCTATGTTCGAGTGCTCTAAACTGTAAGAATATATGTCCAGTACCCAGAGAGTCAGTGAAAAATGAAAATGCAGGACATATTGTTAAAAAAATTATTAAGAACATCCAGGCAGCTACCACAGAGTATTAAACCAAGCTTCTTCTGAGTGCTGGGCCCTGTGTGATTCTACAGGTAGAAAAATGCTTGCACTAGCCCTGTCAGTGCCTCACTTTCTGTACTAAGAGCTCCTCCAATTACTCGCTCTAAGAACAACACTTCACATGCTCTCTTCCAACCCTTTTGCTATATCTCTCAGTGAAAAACTGGTTCCGTCTCTCCTAAACTTGAAGTTTATCTCAGAATCCCAAATCATGAACTAAGTTTTCTTTTAATTTGGATGGTGGGAATTAATGAAACTTGAGTTTAAAAATGCACAGTGTGTATCTTGGGTGTATTTGAAATACCGGATGATTAGTTGTTATTTGATAAACCTGATTTACTCCACGCTCCCTGGCTACCGTTATAATCTCAGGGAAAGGGGAGAGACAGATGCCATCTCAATAAGCAGTACAATATCAGGGGAACAACCCTGCATTCAGCAAAAGGCAAAAGGAAGGAGACAAACTACCTTTTCTAGTGCAATGATTCTGGGACAAAAATGGATATAGAAGAAAGGACATAGTCATACGTCCTATGACATAGTCATAGTCATATGTATGCCCTGATTTTCCCTTTCCAGTTTTCCTTGGAAAGAGAGCCTCTTGCCCTGCTCCCTGTTTGGGACTTACGGGCATTACTGCTGCATATGGCAACCCTATATGTCTCAGTATAGTAAAGAGAGAAAAGTACAGAGGTAAAATGGAGAGATAGTCCAGTTTTAAATACCTGTGTCAAACATGGCTTCTAGGTGGTGTGGACTTTAAGTCAAGAGTCAGGGGACCTGTTTTGGGCCCAACTGATGAGCCTGTGGGGGAAAGTGGTGAGGTGATTCTGTGGCAGAGTCTATGAGGCAGACAGGCTAAGCCTTGTGCTCTTGTGCCAGGCAGATGACATGGAAGAGCCTCAAAGGGCTTTGTGGAGGCCACAAGAGAATAGAAAAGGTTATAGAAGCACGGTGGGGTCATTAGGCCCTGACCAATACAGGTCAAGAGCTGACTATCCTCAGATGTCATTGGTGGATGGTAACTATAGGGGAGGAAAAATAATTTTCCTCTACCCTTCTGAGTTTTTGGCTGAAGCCCCTATAATAAAAGACAGATTAACAAGAGAAAAGCAAATAGAAGTTTATGAACATTTATACATTATGTACAGGTGGAGATTTCCAGGGAAAAATGAGTAACTCCCTGAGGTGGCTCAAACCATCAGCTTAAATATTTTTATCTTCAGGTAAAGACAGATAAAAGAAAGAAAGATGTTGGGACGTCATTTACCAGGAGAAGTAGGGTAAACAAGAATAACGTTCGCTATGCAGATTTAAGTTGGTGCCTTTTCCATTGATAAGATTCTCTTGTGATTTACAGCCACCCTTCTCTTCCTGGTACAAAAAGGGAGACACCTGTACAAATGGAGATTCCCTTTATAAATGTAAATATCCCCTACAAAAGGGTAACTTCTATTCTGTTCTTCTTCAGTGTCTGCTGTTTCTCAAAATAATCAGCTCAAAATAACCCCTATGCCAAAGAGGTATATCTTGAGGTGGCATATTCTGTTACTTTTCACAACACTGTCCCGTGTACTAGACAAAGTTACAGCTCCTCAGTGCGCACAGCCAATAACATATCGCATGAGCAGCACCAGGTTAGGGGGTCAACCTCTGCTACTTCTACAAGGTCATATAGCCTTCTTCCCCATGAACTCAGATACTGTTTTTGCAGAGAAGGGAGTCAAAATCTGAGACACTCACAGCATTTTGCCTATAGAAACTGAATTATCCAAAAGAGATGTATTGGGGTAGCCATGATAGGCAGTTAAAATTTAAATAGGGTAAATGCTGAAATGAACAGAAGTTCATTTAAACCAGCACATGGGATACTGCTAATTAGCCTCGGTGAAAAGGTATGCTTGAGCAAAGAACTAAGCAAGCTGAGGACTGAGACATGAAAATAAGTATGGGAGGAGTATTCCAAAGAGAGAGAAGAACAAGTACTAAGGCCCCAAGGTGGGGAAAATGACTGGAAAGGTCAAGAAATAGCAAGGAGGCCAGGGCAACTAGAGTGGGCTGAAGGGAGGGGGGAAAAAAACTAAGAGATAAGGTCATAGCAATAATGGGGGAATCAGGGCTTCCCTGGTGGCGCAATGTTTGAGAGTCCGCCTGCCGATGCAGGGGACACGGGTTCGCGTCCTGGTCCGGGAAGATCCCACATGCTGCGGAGCGGCTGGGCCCGTGAGCCATGGCCGCTGGCCCTGCGCGTCCAGAGACTGTGCTCCGCAGCAGGACAGGCCACAACAGTGAGAGGCCCGTGTACCGCAAAAAAAAAAAAAAAAAATGGGAGAATCAGATCTTGAAAAGCCTCTTGGGCCATTACAAGGGCGTTGGTTTCGATTCTAAGAAAGAAGAACATTAGCTGGCTGGCCCATAGGAGTGATATAATCTGACTTCTCTTTTAAGAGGATCATTTTAGACTGTAAGAATTAAGTAAGGGAAGAGGCAAAGAGATTGTTTAGGAAGATACTATGATAATCCAAATGAGAGATGGTGGTGGCTTGAATCAGGATAGAGGAGTGAGACCTTTAATTTGGGGCATTTTTACCTTGACGTATACTGATCATACATTCAGGTAGTGATACAAATCTGGAGAACTCTCTATCAGGGAATCAGGACTGGAAACCTTCAGCTTTTAGATGGTATGTATTTGAAGCTATCGAACTGGATGAGCTCATCAAGGGAGTGAGTGTAAAGAGAGAAAATAAAGTTAATCTAAGGATTAAGCCCTGAAGTAATTCTCTATTTAGCGGCTAGAGGGATGAAGAGGAACTAAGGAAACAAACACATAAATGCTATCCAGCAAAGTGGAAAGAAAACCAGGTAAGTGCTGGTGTCTTGGAAACCAAGTAAAGAAAGACTTTCAAGGAGGAGGGAGATAATATGATGTCAAATGATACTGATAGGTCTAATAAGATGAAGAATGAGAATTGATTGGATTTGGCAACAAAGAAGCCATTGGTGACTTTACCAAGATCAGTTTTGCTGCAGTGATGGAGGTGCCTGACTGGAGGGAATTCAGGAAGAAACAGAGGAAAATTGGAAATGGCAAATACACACCACTCAAAATATTTTGCTGTAAAGAATAGAGAAATGAGGCAATAACTAATTAGCTATGTGGAGTCAGGTGTTTTTATCTTCAAGACTGGAGAAATGGTAACAATTGTATGCTGATGAGAATGATCCAGTAGAGGGGGAAGATTTTATGATGGCAAAAAAAAGGGGAGAGAATTGCCGCACAGGGTAGGAGGAGATGGCAGATACTATGCAAGTCAATGAGTTAGCCACAAAAAGATGCTCAGTTTATCTATGTAACGGAAAGCAGGCAAGTCTGGACATGTTCACAATTTTCCAGTATCTCATGAGATATAACAGGGATTGCGAATACTATCATTTTCATAATGAAAGTGAAGAAAATTATTAGAGATTTTCAAAAGACAAGGAGGCAAAAAAGCATAGGGGCTTAGAGCACAGACTAAGACAAAAGAATGAGTCCAGCTACACCATTCTAAGCTCAAGTTTCTTAGTCTTCAAAAAGTTATTGTGAGGGCTTCCCTGGTGGCACAGTGGTTAAAGATCCTCCTGCCAATGCAGGGGACACTGGTTCGAGCCGTGGTCCGGGAAGATCCCACATGCCGTGGAGCAACTAAGCCCGTGCGCCACAACTACTGAGCCCGTGAGCCACAGCTACTGAGCCTGTGCGCCTAGAGCCCGTGCTCCACAACAAGAGAAGCTACTGCAATGAGAAGCCAGCGCACCACAACAAAGAGTAGTCCCCACTCTCAGCAACTAGAGAAAGCCCGCGTGCAGCAACAAAGATCCAACTCAGCCCAAAATTAATTCATTAATTAAAAGAAAAAGTTATTGTGAGAATTAAGTGAAATATTTAGAGAGCTAATCACAGTGTGGTAGAGCCTAGCTGCAGTTACTCAACACCACCTATGCCCTCTCTTCCTTGGCACGTGCTTTACTATATTTCCCAGCTGTGGCTGAAGACAGGTATGGCTATGTGAGTGAGTTCTGTATATATAAAAATGGACAGAGTGATAAACACCAGTTCCAGGCCTGGCCCCCTCTAACTTCCTGTAACATTCTTCCTCTCTTCTGCTTCCCTCATCATTCTGCCAGCAAGGGATGCATTGGAGGATTTTGAAGCCCTAGAAGATGGCAGAGGCACTAACTGGAATGAGAATGGGTCCCTTCTGATTTGATGTAAGCAAGGAACAAGCCTTTATTTACATTAAGGCACTAAGATTCTTGGCTTGTCTATTAAAAGTGCAAGAATTAATTAGCTAATACAATGAGTCCTTAATAAATGTTAAATATCAGTATCAAGGTGGTTAGCCCCAGACCATAGCATTAATTGATGATAGAGGTCAGCAAACATTCAGGTTTTTCATTCCCTAATCCTCTCTACACTATGCACGAGATGATCTAATTTTTGTCCACTGTACATAAGAAGCCATTATCCCTTTCAGAGCATAAATCCTACTGTGCTAGAAAAGGAAGAACAGAGCTAGATCTTGTCAGAACTCCATCTATAAGCCATCTTATAATTACCTTAAGCAGCAAACTCTGTTGCTTTGGCTTTCTCCTTTTAAGTTGAAATGTAACCGAAAATAAATAATTGAGGTTATATATCACTGAATAAATCAGATTATGAGTATCTGATCTATTGATGCAGAATATCTGGTACTCTACGGTTTATATCACAACTAGGTCACAAGAGAAAACACCCCCAGCTACCATCTCTAAACTTTATGTGGACAGACAGTGGTTGACATTTTTCAATTAAAAATATGATGACTGCTACGCTAGAATTTGCTTAATTCAAAATGAATCCAATTTTCTTTCTTATACCTTTCCACTTGTTTAATTGGAACATAACATTAGGAAAAACTCTTTAATATTCAAGAAGCATATCTCAAATAGCATCATGTCATGAATATTCCCCACTGTAAAGTCATACTTCTGCTTTGACCTTGTTGTCATTGTTTTGTTACATAAATTATTCAGCCTGGTATGTCTTATAGATTAAATACTCTAGAAACAAATTAAAACGCATCCCAGTAGCTTAAAAATGTCAAGGAAGTCTTCTCCGAATACCTCTTGTAAAATGGGGTAGTGAACAATAACTCCATAAAGTAGGCAAGATGCCTTGTTTAGAGATCAAATTGCCAAGTGAAATAACCATCTCTCTACAAAAAAACAATCTTAGACAAACTCACCTCTCATTGTTGACTACAGTCAGGCATATACAGCTTGACCACTGACGTGTGGAAGAGAGAAAGCAACACTCCCCCTGCCCAACACCACAGGCTTTTTATAGTCAGGGCATGCAGGCTTAAAGAGGCACATTTTCCCCAGAAGGCAGCCTGCTCAAGCTTCCTTTGCCCACAGAAGAGAGGTACCAGGAAGACAAAAGAGTTCCTGAGCAGAGCTTTCCAACAATAGAATGGGCTGCTATGCCATGAGTCCTGGTCACCGGAAGTTCTCACCGAGAAGCAAGATGACCAATCATGGCAGAAGGTACAAAAGGGTCCCTTAATTGACTCAAAGGCTAATTCAGTCATTACTTCAAGAAACCTCTATTAAGCAACTAATCCGAGAATAGGCACTGAGAATACAATAATAGACAATATCCCTTGAGAAGCTACTAGCACTCCCATAACATGTTCTCTGTGCCAGGAGCTGCTCTGAGTGATTCTGAGCTTTACAGGTATTAACTCATCTAATTCTAACAACCACCCTATGAAGGTGGTCTTCTTATCCTACTTATTTTATAGATGGTAAACTGGATCCAGAGAGATTCAGAAACTTACCAAAGTCACATAGAGGGCGAATGATAAGGGGCTTGAACACAGGCACCCTGACTCTGGGTTCATGCTCCATCTCCTGCCTCCTCTTCCTTAGGCTCTGAGGCTCAGCATCTACCAGGAGTGACCGACAAGAGAGTCACAGTTACACGCTGATAAGGGCAAGAGTAAAGGCATGTACAGTAAAGGCACGTAGAGAGTACAGGGATACACCTGTCCATCAGGAATTTCCAGACTGCTTTCAAACCTTTATGTCTGATTTTAAGGTCAAACTGAGTGTAACAGAGAGAGCACAGAGTTAATTTTAGACTTGTACAATTTGTCCCAAATTTGTGCGATAGTATTGTTCTTACACAGAGTAGCCTGTACACTTGTGAAGGGTATTGAGCCTTCCCAACTCATAACACCACTCTTACACTTTGCAGAAGTGCTCTACATTGCTAAAGTCGGCTATGAACTCTGCTGTTATGGCCAGTCAGGTTTCTTTCCCCTAAAATCAGGAGAAATAGGTTCACTAGGCCGTGACTTCAGGATTAAAAAAAATTTTTTAATAGTTAATTTAAGGTCTTAGAGCCATTTTTGCATTAAAATGAATTGACCTCAAGACCATTATGATCAGCCATACATAAACAATCTATCAGATGCTCTAACAAACCGATTCCCCTAAAATACAATTGATTCTGGGGTTGTTTATATCCTCAGCTTACCTTCAAGAGGTAAAAATGGTAAAGCCCATCCAATAAATGGGGCTTCAGTAAATATCCCTAATATATTCACATTCCACCTTTCTTTTATGCAAACCTGTCACACTTTCTGATGAAGACTGATCTGCATTATTCAATTCTTCCCCCAAAAAGTTCGCCCCTCCTTAAAGATGGCTGCAAGTAGTTCTGATTTAGAGATACAGGCAACAAGTTTGTTGGTCTTTTTGCTTCACAAATAAACCTCTCCATTTAAGAATAATAATTACCATGGTAACCCTAACAGCTTAGGAATCGTTCAAGCATGCAGTTTCTATGGAGAGAAAAATCTCAGCCTCTCTGAAGCTTGTTTAACCCTTCAAGATTCGGTGTCCATTTTTCTATGGCAGAGTCAATTTGGTTTAAATTTTTGTCAAAATAGATAAGAAACCTTTTCACTGGAGGCGTCGGGGAGAGACGGACACAAACAGAATGAGAAATAATATTTTTAACAGTAATCTGATCCCATTTAAAGAAATAAAAGCCAAACATGGCATTTGAAATAGCATTTGGCTCAGACACACGGAGCACTCTTGCACATCTCAGCTCTGAGATGAGGGTCTAAGGAATAAATAGCACAGTCAGTATGCAGTCAATGGGGAGGTCGTACCTCAAGCCATTCAGTCACCTCTCCTTCTCCTCGTGGAGCATAAAGCTCAGATCATGTAGGAAATGAACAATCCTGATAGCATAATTTGGCCGTAACTGTACCTCCTGAGCGGAGGTCAGAGGCTGGACCAGGGTCTCGTGGCTTCTCTGTCTGCCTTTTCCTCTTACCTTTGCCTAATGGCATTTTGCCTGCAGCACCAAATGTGAGAGGCAAATGAAAGCCTGAAAATTCGCTGCACTTGCAAGTGTAATAGGAACAGACGCGTACCTCCCAGCAAAGTATAATTCCTATTGAACTAACACGAAATTGGGTTTGCACAACCATATTAGAATAATGAACTCTCAGCTAATCTCATGCACTATGCACAAAATCTTAAAAATATCATATATTCTTGCTAGCATTGCTTATTAGTGGTTAGCAGAAGGAATTCTCATTCTGAATCCCTCGCCAGTAAAAACTGCATTCTGTCAGTGCATTTGAAAAGCCAGTTAGAGTGATATCAGAGGAAGAAATGGAAGATTATACTGTCCACATACAAGTGCGTTCATCTTGTCTCCAAGAAAACCTAAGCTTGATTTGTGAGCCTCCTTGGTTAATATCTCAGAATGTATTTTTTCTCATTTAATTTACTCCACTGTTTGCAATTTCATTATATAATTTAAATTGCATTGTCTGGGAACTGTATAGTTCACCTGGTGAATTTGTTCTGTCGGTAAGCTTACTTCTTTTTACGTGTCTGTTAAAATTTTAATAAAAGTTTCACTGGTGGGCAAGCCAGGAGTACTTCCAGAGAATTATCAGTATTTCGTACATGTTCTTTATGTCAGTGAAGATGGAGAACGGGAAGGTCGAGGGTGGAGGGATCTGATTTGAGCACAGTTTTCTAACAAAGACTTGATGATGATTCATGTTTATTATTATTATTATTATTATTATTATTATTTTATGAGTATTTCCTTCTACAAGCTATCCTCTCCAAAAGAAAAAGAAAATCTATTAAGAGAACAGCCAATTTTTCGCTCACAACCCCTTTATCTTTCTATCAAATTCTGATGCACATACAGGGCAATGAGCCTCTGAAAATAATGGTTTGTGGCCTTGGTAACTGAAGGCAAGAAGCAACATAACCATTGCCAAATCTCACGATGGGAATGAAATAAACTTCTGTCACTACATTTTATCTTTTTCCAAATCCTTTCACACCTTCAAATCGTTCTTCATTTCCCACTCTTTAGCATTGCACTTCATTATTTCTTGTTTCCAAAACTGTTATGCCTAGGTCTACAGCTAAAGGAAGAGCTTGTAGTGGACTAAGTGAGATTCTTCTCAAAATTGCTTTAGGTGAGTTTTTGCGTTACACTGGTTTGGATCTTGGAAGCTTAAATGGCGCTGGATTCATGACACCAACACAGACAGTTTTAATTTTCATGTTGAGATAAAGATAGTGTGATAATAGCACCTTCTCCAAATGACCTGACAGTCCCTTCGGTTGGCACCCAATCCTTTTTGTCATTTCCTAGCCTTCTCCTACCCTCTCATAGCATGTTTTTCTTTATTCATAAATAGTATTACCTCTGCTATCTTGAATGTAGTGAATTGAAGAGGTTTCAAACTATCAGGAAAAGTTGGATACTTTTTCAGTGTCTCCAGCAGCCCTCAGTTGGAGAAGGACCAAGAAAGGTTATGCTTTCAGATCTCTTTTCCTTCTCCCTGCCACAGTGCCTAAACTTCCAACGTTACAGGCCATCCTTGGGTATGACAGTATTTTTTTTTTTAACTGTGAGGCTTCTTCTCTTAAAATGTAACTGACCCAGGGAGGAAAAAGGCATTAAGTTAGTTACCTATAATGGTCTAGGTGAATTCCTACATTTGAACTCATTTTCTTCCCCTGACATGTAGCTTAAACAGAGTATCAAGGGAAGAGTACTTGCTATTGGTGAAAATTAGCAAGGCTATCGTGGCTAGTTCAGAGCACTGAACGTTCTCAGGGGGAAACATTGTTAGGTGAAAAACCTCCATGAGAACAGTAGAAGGATTATGGAGATAACCTTTGCAAGCAAAGACAAAAGAGACCCGGGAAGGAGATGAGATGGGAGATGAAACTAAAGAAGCTCAGTTCCTCCTTCTGTTACCCAGGGCCTTGAGGGTACATCAGGACACTACATAAAGTCCTTGTGGATATACCCTTAAACTAAACCTTCTATCCTGGACCTTTTAAACCTTATAACCTAACCATCACATCTTTGAATGGATTTACCAATTATGAGAACCACCAGACATATTGTTAGATGTTAGGGCACATATATAAATATATATAATATACATCTATAAATATATAAGCAAATACATATAATAACTGCACCATCAGACTGGCATAGGGGTTTTATCAACTTTTTCTTTTGCTTCCACCTGACTGTCTTCCCCCCAAGTTATAGGCTAGATTATTCCAAAGTTTTCTGCATCCAAAAAGAAAGTCAATAATCATACTCAGCCCCAGATAATTTAACATTGCTCTACTCTAGGGTAATCATTTAACGTTCATCAATTGTGTAATGAAGGGATGAAAAAGGTACAAGTGAAGTGAGTAATACTACATTATACTAGAGTACAATCTATTTTTAAGATAGCTGAGAACACGCATTCAAATAAACCAACTGAAGAAAAATGATTTTAAAAAAGAAAAAAGGAAAACTAGGTAAGGGTTATGCAGGAACTCTTTGTACTATCTTCGCAACTTTTCTGTAAATCTATAATTATATCAAAATAAAACTGTCTTAAAAGAACAGGAAAAAAAAAGAAAAACAAGATGGAGAAGGAGAAGTAAGAAAAGGAGAACGAGACCTCAATACTAAGACTGGGTGAAAAATAAGGGTAGATGGGTAATTTTTAATGCGTTCCCACTCCCTCCAGGCACTGAGCTAGGTACCTTTTTTGTTGTTGTTCATTAATTCTGACATCATTCTTATAAGGTAGATATTATTAGTCTCATTTTAAGATGAAGTTCATTATGATTCTAGAGGATAAAACTGTATCAAGATCACACAGACAGGAAACAACCAAGCTAGAATTTGACTCAATGTGTCTTAGATTTAGAATTCTCTTCTAATATAACATTGTATGTCAATTATACCTCAATAAAAATTAAAAAAAGCACTCTGAATTTTTCCTCAGGTCCACTTTCACCTCTTACTGTTCCCTGTGGTCTTTGCCTTTGCCAGACAACTACTTGATAAACAGGTATCCAATCAAACTTTCATCCTATTCGGTTGATGTGATTTTTTGCTTTGGCATAAGATACGCTGTCCTTGTGAAACACCCAGGTCTGTGTTTAACTTTGTAAGGCAAGGAGTTCAAGGAAAACCCAGCTGAAGTACCCAACCCTCAGTGCTGTGATAGTTGCATTTTATATCAAACAGTCTTCTAATATTCTCTTTGACAAGTAGAATCCACACTCCCTCATGTTAAATTGTTAATGGCTTCCCTAGTGGTTGGCTTCTGGTTCTGATTTCATCATAATTTAGACTCCTTATTTTATGTCAGTAAAAATGTCTAGAATAACATCACAGCCCTTGGCTAGAAGCCCTTGATGTGCCCAGGAAACAAGGTGTATGCTCACGTAAGCCTATTGCTGGCTCTCTTGCTCTCTCTTTTTTTTTTTCTCACTCTCCCTGGCTGGTTTTTTTTTTCTCTCTCTCTCTTTTTTTCCATCCTGCTTGTAATGTTTCTATTGTTTCTTAAAACACTCAAAGAGAATCCATAATGTATCCATGTTATTGGTTGGCAGATATTCCAAAGGATGTATCTGACCTCAAAATCTTTAGTTGTGATTCAGTGACGTATTTCATTACAGATTGGTGCACTGTTGTTCTGTAACTGTTAGCTATCTCAACCTTTGGGAAAGAGGGAAGATACTCAACACAATACCTTTTGCTTCTGGTGCTTTAGGCAGGTGTTTTGTTTTCTTTTTTAATGCCTGAAGGATTCTGTTCGGGCAATGACTTTATTTCAATTTGAGTATGTAAATTTCTCCAGTTTTCATAACAAGCATCCATACTTGGGAGTGACCTGCTATAAAATGCAGCACAGGAATTATTCTTTCCTCTTAACATTCTCTCAAAGGCTGAAGTTGCTTCAAAGGAAAGATTTTATTCTTCAGATGTCCAGGTAACTACTAGAGTTGGTACAGGATACTCTAAAAATCTGTTCCTCTAAAACACAGATTAACAGTGCTCTTCTCAGACTCAAGATGTCTAAACCCATAATGCCATACTCTGAGATAAAACAAAACAACAAACATAAAGTTTGCCCTTGCTTCTTTCCACCAGTCTGTCTGTGATAGGCATATTTGCTCCCACAAGGTCCCTCATATATAGTTCCCCACCAAAGTTCATGTTCTGGAGCTCTCTTTCATAGCAAGCTTAGGAGGGTGTAAGACAAGGCCATCATTAATTAGTCCCATAGGTAGGGTGACCATACAGCTGATCCTTCAAATCAGGATATTTTGACAGTGAAACTAAAAGCTATTAATAATATATACTAGGAAAATATATATAAACTAAGATTGTCCTAGGTATGCTGGGATGTAATGTCACTTTGTTCTCTAGTATAATTATTAAGAGTATCTCAAAAAAAAAAAAAGTATCTCCTTTCACTCTCAAAATGTCCCCATTTTGAGCAAGAGATTAAATTAGTGGTTCTCAAGCTTTTTGGTCTCAACTACTTAACCCTATTAAAAATTAATTAGGACCCACCCAAAATAGCTTTTGTTTATGTGGATTATATCTCTCAGCATTTACATGTTTAAATTAAAACTGAGACATTTAAAAAATATGTATTTATTAATTCACTTAGAAATAAAAATAAATGCATTATATGCTTACATAAATAACATATTTTTACAAACTCTATTTTCTAAAACCAATTAGGCAGAAGGTGACATTGTTTTACATTTTTGGAAATCTCTTTAATGTCTGGCCTAATAGAAGACAGCTGGATTCTCAGGTTATCTTCGAGATTCAATCTGTTGTGATATCACATGTTATGTAGCTTCTGGAACACTCTCATGAGAAAATGAGAGTGGAAAAAAACCCAAATAAACCCTGGTATTATTATGAAAATAATTTTGTCCTTGCAGACTCTCTGCCTACACTTTGAAAACTGCTGGATTATATCATCTCCTTACTTTTAGGTAGGAGAAAGCTACTTCACAGAGCCTCCTAAAACTGGCAAAATCACATTTGCTTTTTCTTGTTTTCTCAGCCTAGGACAAAATTCCACTTAATCTTCAGTTGGCCACTTCCTTTATATCGTTTATATTTTCACTTTAATGTAGTCTCTCCTGACTTCCAGGAGACTAAGTCAGAACCTTTGCTAAACAGTTTTGAAGGAACACTCGCTGTGCTTTCTTCCTCCTAGTACTTACTGTCATTTCATGTCATGGCTGATGGAAATATCTGTCTACTTCACAGACTGTAAGTCTCAAGATGGTGAGGGCTGGGTCTCTATCCTTCTCAACACAGCGCCTTAGACTGCTTGGCCATCCTGACTTCTCTATCTTTCTCAATGTTGTCCTCCTTCCACCCGAATAGTGTTTGACACAGAATTACTGCTTACTGAATATTTCATGTTCAAATTACTTGTTGAATGAACCAATTAAGGGCATGCCTAACCTTCATATACTAAAAACCAGAGCATCCGTTTGTGGTTGGGCAGAGATGAGGTTACTGTCTGTGACAGAATAAAACTAAATGTCTGTATTTCAATCATTAATTAGTTAATTTTAAAACCCTAAATATCTGACAAAAATCTCATAATTTTATTATAAGTTTTACTAAACACTGAGATACAGACCTAATTATAATAAGTACAAAGTAAAGGCAGACCAAAGATTGGAGAAGTGATAGGACTTGGCTACTCCAAAAGCTTTTATGAATATAAAGCAGCGTGGTTGCAGCATGCATTTACTACTTATCTTACTTTATATTAGATGGTCCTTCACTACTTCATCCTCAGGGAACTCTTTTTCTTCGGAATTTCTGTACGACCGAGTGTTTTATATCCCTACGATCCTTTTCATATAATGCCCATGTGTTGTCATTGCTTTTTATGAGCTCTGTCATATCCTTTGCTAGACGATACGTTTGAGAGCTTACACTATGCGCCTTGTAATTTTTCATCTGCCCATAATACCTGTATAGGACGACATCCTGCACACAGTAGGCACTGACAAATAGGTGTGCATGATGCAGAGGTGTGCATTAGTACAACACTAAATTGCATCAAGTTTATCTTATTTTTAAAAAGGCAAAAACAACAAAAGAATGTTATGTGGACTACACAAAAGTTTGAAGACAAAAAAAACCAAAAACCAAAAAACTATTCTTGGAATCCCGCCATGTACCTTGACTGAGACCCTTTATGATGAATGCTAACCTTCAGCAACTTTGATACCCATGGGTATCCATGAGGGAACAGAGCTCCAGTTCTGCAGTACATTCTCAGCCTCAGGGTTTAGCCCATCTCATCCTCTTTGAGTTATGGGTCCCTGTTCTCTTACTCAGATTTATGAATTCACACAGCATCACAGGAGGCAGGTACAGCATATAAATCAAATAATGCTGGCACATGGGACAAGCTGCAAAATTATCATTGTCCCTTTGCACACCTCACGTCAGAGTGAGGATACGTCTAATAGTTTAGAAGCTTGAAACAGTTAACATGACTCTTTAAGTGGCTAGCTTTTTCCGTGGGTTTCATTTAGGCACAAGAAAAAGACAGATTTCATATATCCCTGCACTCAACAAAATTTACAGCCTAACTGCATAATATATAACGTGTGATTCCGTTTGTTAGAAAATGGTGTTGGACTGGTCATTCTCCAATTTTCCTTCTAGTTCTGAAGTTCTACAATTCAATAAAATAATATTTTAAATGTTTGATATTATTTGATACCAGTGGCTCTGGGAACATTAAAAACCAGTTTCCCCATCAAAGATAATTACATTTAGTGTTTTTCAATGGATCTCCACTGTTCAGACAATAAAAAGTGATAAGTGTCAACAAAGGAAAGCATTATCTTTACACTAACAGATTTTGAATGATCTATACCAAGATAACTCCAGGTAAGTGTGGCGCAGACCACTGGTTTTTAAATCAAAGACTCATTTTCCCATCTACGGTTTTAAAGCTGTTGCTGGGAACTAATTGCCCAGACAGAAGGCATATACAAGTCCAAGTCCCCCTTACATTTATGTGGCCAATAGAATAAAGCCATTCAACTGCGGCCAATGGAATTTGAGCACAAAGGATATACAGTATATCACTTCCAGGATTAGCCCATACAAAGCTCCCATATAATTCTTCATGCCCTCTTTCTTGACACTCAGAGCAATCTCAGAAACCACATGATGTAGATAACAGAGCCTCCATCTGCCTGAAGCTACAGCTGGCAGACCTTCCTTCCCACTCCCTAAACAAACTACCCCACCCCCAACCACTAATGCCTGAACTTTATATGAGTAGAAACATGCTTCTATTTTGTAAGCTGCTGATATTTGGGAGTTTTTTTTAGTTATACAGCAGCTACTACTACTCTAGCCAGTGTAACTGAGCTTGCACTATTTCTTCCAAAATGAACCACAACAAAAATTATTTTCTTTCGAACTTTTAAGAATGTTTTCTTTTGCTTTCCCTGAACCTTGACATAGGCGCACATTTGTGAAAAGCAAAAGGATGTGTTTTGGTTGAAGTGTTAAACTTTGCTTGTTATTAGAGCCTAGATACTTAAATATTAAATTCTAAAAAGAATTCAATATTGACAGAGAATGAGGTCATGCAGAAGGGAGATTTCTACTACATCCATAGTAATTAAAAAAAAAAAATTCCCTAGGAGGGTTAGACACAGTGTAGTTCTCATGCACTTTGAAGTAACTATATCTTCCACCAGCATCTTTCTGTCATTTCAATCGAACTGATCGTTCCATGTTGGCAAAAATGAAATTTGGGGTAACAAGTTCCCCTTGTCATTTCTATTATTCTGAAAGGTGAAAAATAACCTTCTGAATGCTCTATTTTTGACTAAAATATTTTCACAGCTGTCCAGAAGGATGAGGTCCCCTCAGCTCTGTAGCAGTGTGACTGCCTGCACCAGCACCTACCCCCTTTCCCTCACTGACTGGGTAGCCTTAACACACTTACACAGCCATATCAGTAGTTTTGTTTTCATCCTCTTATTGTCACTCATAATTTGCCCAGATAGGATTCAGCTTCAGTTTGTACCTTGCCCTGCAGGAAATTTTCTAAACTCATATTGTTTCTCTGCCTTTCTTTCTAACATGCCTGAATCTTTGGGATTAGTACCTCTTCTGCTCGAGCTATTTCTGTTAC
Source organism: Phocoena phocoena (assembly GCF_963924675.1). Taxonomy (NCBI): domain Eukaryota; kingdom Metazoa; phylum Chordata; class Mammalia; order Artiodactyla; family Phocoenidae; genus Phocoena; species Phocoena phocoena. The sequence continues at coordinate 71,732,814 of NC_089220.1, read as the reverse complement.
AGAATGTTACCAAGACTCAATTTTACTTATGCTGTCATATTCTTTATTACTTTACAATCTCAAGTTCACTTTCTTTATTGGCTATACTTTGTGCTCTAATTTACAGACATTAGAGTCACTAAGTATTGTTTTCCTTCCTTGTGCCAATTATCTTCTCTTGTAATCACTTTCTGTTATTATTATACCCTTATCATATGATAGTATTGAATTATACAGTTCCTTCAGAGAATTCATGGCAGATTTTGTCAAATGTTTGAAGACATTAATTATTCTACAACATTTTTTCCTGAAATATCAATCTACTAATTATCTCTTGAAGAGAAACTCTAGTTGTTCTACCTCAAACTACCAAGTTTGAGATCCTTCCATATTATGTCTTAGACTCAGATTACATGTGTTTACTACTAATTATCATCAGATGCCTTTATGAAAGCTGTTTGCTCCCCAATTGATATTAAATTTATGTGCTTGAGTTTCCAATTTTTGCTTTTTTGAGGATTTGAATATTTTTCCATTTCCAGTCATGAGACACCAATCCAATTTTTCATCTGTCTCCATGCTTAATTGTAGTGGCTGTGAAATAATATGCAAATTCCTGGCATAAATTCATCCGAGTTTAGTACTTTCTTCCTATATCCTAACACTATCTGGTCAAAAATTTGAAGGTCTTTTTCCTAGATGAAAATAAAAGGAGTTGAGTGAGTTGTCTCTCCCTCTCTGTTTATGTCCCTTTAAAGGTTCAGTTCATGTGAAAGCATTTTATTATCATTATATTGATTTAACGAAGGAATTTTTTGCATCCTAGAAGTTAAATGACAAAAGAATGAAACAAGCAAAGACATATGTTTATAATGCCAGAGAGGGAGAATCTTTTAAAACCCATTCTCATGACCCTTGCCTAGGTTTTACTTGTAGCTCTCCCAAGGCAATCTCACTAACAAAGTATTCTGTATGGTTATGCCCACAGCTGTGCATCCTTGGGACTTTCAGCAGTAAAGGTCAGTGAACTTCAATTACATTTGTACTCAATTAGCACCTACCTACCTGCATTTTATTTTGCTTGCTTTTTTCAGTTTCAATGAAATTTCTTTCTCAAGAGGTTTAACTGATTTCAGATCAAAACTTTGCAAAAGGTTGATGTTGTAAAGCTTCTGAGGAGAGCTTAGGGTCTTTAAATTTGATATCTTTCAAAGATTTTCCTGGGATCTAGAATTTCTCTTCAATGTGACAGATATGTTCCATAAACAGAGGAGTTTTCACCTTTATGGCTTGCAGTTCCTTTAAAACTACGTTACCTTCAAAAGCATGTTTTGATTTTGGTTTTGGTTTTACATTTCAACCAGGATGCTCTGTTAGGCCCCATACTCTGTGCAAGCTACTTCAAAGTGTCCATGGATAGGGAGAAAGCGTTTCATACTCTTTTTAAGAAATTAATTCATAAGGGAAAATGAATACTGAAGCCTACAGATACACCGACTACAAGAGAAGCTTTCCAGTTGCTGCTCCAGGCCATCATAAAATAACACTGGCCTTTGTGATCTCAGCGATCTTGTTTTTCATTACTTCCTACTGCTGTTTATACACCTGTTTTCACTTGTTTTGTCATCCTGTTCAGAACAACAAAAATACATATTGCTTGTCTCATTTTGCCCAGTACGTTAAGTAGAGGCTCTGTTTCAGCAATTCATAGGAAAACAAGAATTACTTTCTACATTCCTTCCCAAACAGGGTCCTAAAGATGCTTTAAGCATGGCAGTAATTTACTCAGTGATTACATATTAACTGTGGAAGCAATGTTAAAAATTTCATTTCTCAAAAACTAATTCTAATTTAATTGAATGCTGAGAGACTCGCTGGCTGTAAAACAGAGGAAAGCAGTTCATTTGAGTCTAAAAAATGGATGCAAACCCAAATGCTCGCAAGGGTCAGGCATGGAATAGAAACAAGTGAAGCAAACAGGATGGATTCAACAGTAACATGAGCAGTGAGGCTTAGGCCTTATCTAAGGAGGTGCTCCGGCTGCGGAGAGCTGGCTAGCCCGTGGTTGCCTTAAGGGATTCAGGTTTCTGTTTCCAGATCTTCCAGTTTTTCAAAAGATGCCAGGAACTTGGATTTTTCTGTGAAACATTCTGCTTCTCAAATGCTGGCAAACCAACTTAAAATATTTTAAAAACAACTTTTTTCCATTCTCTTCCCTGATGTGTCACTATTGAAAGAGTTCAAGATAACCTGAAACTAGGAAATTCTCTATATACACAATTACACGTACATATGCATATATGGTTTCAGGGTCCAGAGAGGAGAGGAAAACAAGTGTTTACTTTTTCAGAAATTCTGAGGTAGGAAAATTGCCTGAACTTCTAGATAGTGACATTCAGGAGACTCGCGAGCATAAAGTTCAGCACCCTCCACTGAGATACGCAGGAAGCTGGAGTCACCTGCCAGAACAACTGCCCCTGGACAATGCCCCCGAAACAAACAGCAAACTGACTCACCACAGACAACCAGGCGGCGAAACTTCTTCACTTAACAAGAAGACAACTTGCCGCCAGAGACTGTTCGGCTTTCGCGCATGCTCAGAAAGGACCGCTTTGACCTCTGTACGACCTTCCTGGAAGGGCGGGAGTGAGCTTATCCACCGTCTTTGAAGTGCCTGGAGCAGAGGCGGGGTGGGGGTGGGGCGGGCGCATGATCTCTGCACAGGGCCCCGCCACCCCCGTAAATGGCAGGCCCTTGCAGGTGGCACCCCTGACAATGGAGTCTGCGCAGGACATACCTCAAGCGCAGCAGTCTTTCAGATTGCAAAGCAACTGGTCAATTGGGTCAACTGACTCCATGAAATAATCTTTAGGAAAAAATAATTATCCATGTCAGTTTTATTTGGTACCTATTAATTAATTATTATATTCTGCTCCCAGTTGATAAGTAAAACATACCTATCAACCAGTTTCTTTGTCTAAGTTACGTTAAAAAAAACTGTTTTAAAATAAATTATTAAATAAATTATTTACTTAATAAACATAATATAGGCTTAATATTGTTACCTCTAATTTTAAATATAAAACTTGGCCCAGGGGCTTCCCTGGTGGCGCAGTGGTTGAGGGTCCGCCTGCCGATGCAGGGGACACGGGTTCGTGGTCTGGTCCGGGAAGATCCCACATGCCGCGGAGCGGCTGGGCCCGTGAGTCATGGCCGATGAGCCTGCGCGTCCGGAGCCTGTGCTCCGCAACGGGAGAGGCCACAGCAGTGAGAGGCCCGCGTACCGCAAAAAAAAAAAAAACTTGGCCCAACGTATAGAAGTAATTATCCTCCAACATATATTTATGGTTTTTTATTTGCCTTTTAATGTAGGACTTTCTTTGACTCATCTTTTTTCTTCCTTAGAGTCTTACCACTTATTAGTCTTACAATTTCTTTCTACTTAGTTACTATAAAGAGACCATTTAGTCCCTCCATCTCCACAAATAACAATTTGACCTAAATTTTTATTAGTTCATTTATCAACAGCCAGAAGAAAACAGGCATAAATCACTACCTTGAGTTAGATGATGATTTCTTACATACGACAGCAAAAGTGTTAATAGAAAAATATAGGTAAATTGGACTTCATACAAACTAAAAACTTTCAGGCTACAATTGATACCATTAAGTGAAAAGACAGCTAACAAATTGCAAGTATTTGCAAATCATATCTGATAAGAGATTTGAATCCAGAATGTATGAGAATATATAACAATATATTTTTAAAAATCTCTTACAACTCAATAATAAACAGATAAATATTCCAATTTAGATAAAGGATCTAAAGAGACATTTTTTTCAAAAAATACACACATGGTCAATAAGCTCATGAAAAGATGCTCAATATCATAAGCCTTTAGGCAAGTACAAATCAAAACCACAGTGAGATTCCAGTTCACACTCACTAGAATGTGGTGAGGATATGGAGAAATTGGTACCCTCATACATTGTTGGTGGGAATGTGAAACGATGCAGCTACTTTGGGAAACAGTTTCCCAGTTCCTCAAAGGGTTAAACATAGACTTACCATATAAGCCAACAATTCCACTGCTAGCTATAAACCCAAGAGAAATGAAAACAAGTCACCCAAGCCTTGGACAAATGATCATAATAGGCAAAATGTGTAAACAAGTCAAATTTACATTAATTGATGAATGGATGAATAAAATGTAGTATATCCACACAATGGACATACAATGTTGAATGAGAAGTGTTGACAACAGACATACCTGTCACTTCGTGTCACTTCATGATCCTTGGGTAAAATCATTCATTTTTTCACCATTAACTATGTTGTTAGCTGTGAGGTTTTCATACATGCTCTTTATCTGGTTAAAATTCCCTCTATTCACAGGCTGTTAAGCATTTTTATCATGCAACAGTGTTGGATATTGTCAATTTTTTTTTCTGCATCTATTAACATGGTGACATGTTTTTGGTCCTTTTTCTAGTAATATGGTATATTACACTGATAGATTATCAGATGTTAAGCCAATCTTGTATTCCTGGAATAAATTCTACCTGCTTATGGTGTATACCTTTTACATACTACTGAACTTGATTTGCCAGTATGTTGTTGAGGATATTTGCTTCTATCTATATAGAAGATAATCCTTTTTATTTCTGAAAAGTTGGTCATGATGTCCCCTCTTTAGCCCTGATTTTAATCATTTGAGTCATCTCATTTTCTTGGTCAGTCCAGCTACAGGTTTGTCAATTTTTTTTTTAATATATGAAAATATAGTTTTGATTTTATTGATTTTTCTACAATGCTATACACAATGTCTCAGGAAATCAAAAGGGAAGAAATACTTCTCAACTTATTCTATAAAGCCAGCATTATTCTGATGTCAAACACACAAAAATATTTCAGGGAAAGAAAAGTTTCCTCATAAACACAGATGAAAAAATTATTTTAAAAAATTAGCAAATAAATACAACAATATATAAAAAGATAATATATCATGGTCAAATGTGACATATCCTAGGAGTGAAAAGTTGGTTTTACATTAGAAAATCAATCAGTGTAATTCACTATATTAACAGTCTAAAAAAGTAAAAGATATGATCATCTCAATAGAAGCTATTGCATTGGTCAAAAGGCTCATTTGGTTTTTTCCATCAGATAGCTCTAGTAACGCTTAGTTGTCTTTAACTTCATTTGAAACAATTTTGTTAGATTGTATCATGACAGCTGCCATATTGTGTGCATTTAAAAAACAACTTATCAAAATTGGTGAATTTTTGTGTTGCCATTTTAATATTGAAGATGGAAGAAAAAAGCAACATTTTCAGCATATTATGCTTTATTATTTCAAGAGAGGTAAAAACGCAACTGAAACGCAAGAAGAGTATTTGTGCAGTATATGGAGAAGGTGCTGTTTCTGATGGAACGTGTCAAAAGTGGTTTGAGAAGTTTTGTGCTGGAGATTTCTTGCTGGACAATGCTCCATGGTCAAGTAGACCAGTTGAAGTTGATAGCGATCAAACTGAGACATTAATTGAGAAAATCAATGTTATACCATGCGGGAGATAGCCGACATACTCAAAATATCCAAATCAAGCATTGAAAATCATTTGTACCAGTTTGGTTATGTGAATCGCTTTGGGTATTTGGGTTCTACATAAGCTAAGTGAAAAACGTTCCGTTTTTAAAACAAATTGTGACAGGTGGTGAAAAGTGGATACTGTACAATAATGTGGAACAGAAGGGATCGTGGAATAAGCAAAATGAACCACCACCAACCACACCAAAGGCCGATCTTCATCGAAAGAAGGTGATGTTGTGTATATGGTAGGATTGGAAGGGAGTCCTCTATTATGAGCTCCGTCTGGAAAACCAAATGATTAATTCCAACAAGTACTGCTCCCAATTAGACCAACTGGAAGCAGCACTCAATGAAGTGTCTGGTATTAGTCAACAGAAAAGACACAATTGGGCTTCCCTGGTGGCGCAGTGGTTGAGAGTCCGCCTGCCGATGCAGGGGATACGGGTTCGTGCCCTGGTCCGGGAGGATCCCACATGCTGCGGAGCGGCTGCGCCCGTGAGCCATGGCCGCTGAGGCTGCGCGTCCGGAGCCTGTGCTCCGCAATGGGAGAGGCCACAACAGTGAGGCCCGTGTACGCAAAAAAAAAAAAAAAAAAAAAAAAAGAAAAGACACAATTTTCCATCAGGATAACGCAAGACCACACATTTCTTTGATGACCAGGCAAAAACTGTTACAGCTTGGCTGGGAAGTTCTGATTCATCTGCCGTATTCACCAGACATTGCACCTTCAGATTTCCATTTATTTTGGTCTTTACAAAGTTCTCTTAATGGAAAAAGTTTCAATTCCCTGGAAGACTGTGAAAGGAACCTGGAACAGTTCTTTGCTCAAAAAGGTAAAAAGTTTTGGGAAGATGGAATTATGAAGTTGCCTGAAAAATGGCAAAAGGTAGTAGAACAAAATGGTGAATACATTGTTCAATAAATTCTTGGTGAAAATAAAAAATGTGTCTTTTATTTTTACTTAAAAACCAAAGGAACTTTTTGGCCACCACAATAAATAAGCTTTTGACAACATTCCAAATCTATTCCTAATAAAAACTCTTGGCAAACTAGGAAGAGAAGAGAACTTGCTCAACCTGATAAAGGTGATGAAAAATCTATAGATAATATTATACTTAAAGATGAAAGACTGAATGCTTTCACCCTGAGATCAGGAACAAGGAAAGGATGTCTGCTGTCATCACTTTTATTAAACATTGTACTTGCTGTTCTAATCAGTGTAATAGGTAAGCCTAATGAATAGATGGCATCAAGATTGGAAAGAAAGACGTAAACTAGCCTTTTTCTCAGATATGACCATCTACATAAGAAATCCAATTAAATTTACCAGAACTGCAGGAACTAATGAGAGATTTTAACAAGACTGTACAATATAAGACCTATATACCAAAATCAATGAAAACCTGGAAATGAAAATTTTTAAAATACCATTTACAATAGTTTCAAAGTATTAAATTCTCTGGTAAAAAATAATGAAAGATGTACAAGACTTATCTGCTGAAAATGAAAAAAACATAGCTGAGAGAAATTAAAGTAGACCTAAATAAATAGAGACTCTACCGTGTTCATTAATTAGAAAACTCAATATTGTTAAGATGTTAATTCTCCCTGATTTGATCTATAGATTCAACACTTTCCGAATAAAATTACAGCAGCCTTTTTCTCAGATACAGACAAGTCTTTCTAAAATTCACATAGAAAGGCAAAGGAACAAAAATATACAACTTAGAAAAAGAAGAGCAAAGTAAGAGAAGTTACACTACGTGACTCCATAAACTATAAAGTTACAATATCAAGACGGTGGTATTGACATCAATAGAGACAAATAGTTGAAGGGAACCTAATAAAAAGTACAAAAGCAGACCCACACTTATATTGTCAATTGACTTTTGGAAAAGCTGCAAAGGTGTCTCTGAAAAATTACAGTCTTTTCATCAAATGATGCTGGAATAATTGGATATCCATACACAAAATAGAACTTTGATTACTACCTCACATCTTCTACAAAAACGAATTCAAAACATCACAGACATATATGAAAGACCTTATAAAACTTCTGGAATAAAACATAGGAAAAAATCTTTGTGACTTTGAGTTAGAAACGATTTCTTAGACACAAGCATAATCCATAAAAATAAATTAGAAAATGGCTTCATCAAAATTAAGTACTTTTGTTTTCAAGAGACACCATTAAGAGAGTGAAATGACAAGTTCTATACTGGGGGAATATATTTTAAAACCATATATCTGATAAAGGACTTATATAAGTAATGTATAAGAAACAAACAACCCAATAAAAAATAGGCAAATGATATGAACAGACCAAAGAGAGTAAAATAATTGCAAATAAGCACACCCCATATCCTCCTCATCATTAATCATTAGGGAAATTCAAATTAAAAAACATAATAAGATATCTCTATACATCTATTAGTATATTTATATTTTTAAAAAACTGACCATGCCAAGTGTTGGCAAAAATATGGAGAAACTAGAACTCACATATGATACTTATAAGCTCTTTGAGGGTAGTATATAACTCTAATTCAGCTCATTGTCCTTATTAGTAACAAGTTAATTAATATTTATGAAACTTAATAGTAAAAAGTTTATAATTTGTTAATAACTAGCCAATTCTGACAAAGTAGACCAATTTATGTCTCTAATCATTGTACTAGGATAAACATTCTCAGAGCTAAATGACATGTCTGAATCACTCTGCCATTTATTGTAATCCTAATATACACAAACTTGTATTTATCACAAATGAAATTATTAATGGATGCTTCTTTGGTCTACTTTCTCCCCAAATTCTATAATTTTATGGTGAGAAAATTCTATTCCTCACATTGTTTTCCTATTTAGAGACATGCATTTAAAACGTGTAAATTCTTAAATAAACTAAAAGATAAGCAGAGACAAAAGGAAAATGTGAAAAACAAGCCCCCACCCCCACCCCGCAAATAAATAACCTATCATTTAGAACAAAGTCCTCTAGCCATTTCTTTCCTCACAGCCCCTGGGTTGTGCTGCCAGTTCTGATACTTCAGTTGCTTTTCATCATATGCATTTGGAATGTTTCTGCCAGAGAGAACTGGCAAACATGCCCACAGTCACAAGGTTAATAATTCAAAGCATCTTCCAGTTTTTACAGTGAGGATAACAGTATCCTTTACTTAAATGTGGCTCATTAGCTAAGACTTGAAAAACTTTTAACAGGCTTTTTGAGCCTACTTTCCAGTTAAGAAGTTCAATATTCCTGTGCTAGAACAGTAAATATTCCTTGTGGAACACGGTTTCAAGTTTTATTATCAGGAGGGTGCATATAGCAGGGAGATGCCCACATGATTATTTTTTTATAATCTGTACAGGCAAAGAGACTCTCTTTGCCTCAGGGCCAAGACAACTGCACATGCAACTTCTGTTAGTTCCTTCTCTCTCTGAACTTATGATAGGATAAAATTGATACTTTTTCACTTTACTGGGTATTTTGCTACAAAAACTATTTATCATTCTGCAAATATGTTTGGTGAATCTCTGAACTTATTGCCATCTGAGAGCTGCACGTAGAAAATTAAACAGCTCTGGTTCCTACCCACTAAGAGATTATAATCAGTTACTGATATGAGAGTAAGCATTAAATTTACTCTGCAGAATTGGAACGTCAGGTATGAGGTATGGATTGTAGAACTTGACCTAACTGTCTGGCAGAAATAAAGTTCTTAAAATAATGGAAAATATTGGTGAAAAATCACCAAGTATAAAGTTGTAAAATGGGTTACTGATTCTTATTTTATGTTAGTTAAAAGACATTTGATGTTTGAAATAAATCTGGGAAGATGATATAAATAAGAAGAAATAAATATAAAGATCCATGCGATGGACCTTCTTAAAAGAGGTGAAACATACCTATTAGTAATAAGATGCTTTTAAAAACGGGATGAAAAGATTTGTTGAATCCTGAGATTTTTCATAGAGGTAATTAGCATAGCAATGAAAGTTTCTGCTACTGTTCACATATGAATTCCCTGCAAAGCCTTTGTTGTTTTGGAACAGTAGTAATCATACTTTCAAATAAGCTACATCTAAAGGGACAGAAGCGATTAAATAATGGTAATCGATTATAGTGAGTAAAAAACACGAGTAACTTCAGTTGAAATCACTTGTGTGCTAATGATTTCCACTGTAGGGTAAATAAGTTGCTAACATTTTGCATTTTTACTCCACATATGTTACAAGAAATAATTGTCAAGATATCTAAGCTGTTAAGACAGATTTGTGGTCCAAGGAGTCAAATTTGAGAATAGAGTGCTAGACAATGGACTGCCATAGAGGCCACTGTGGTGGGCAAACTGCTCAAGTTCAAAAACCTGAAGCTGTTTAGTCTCATGATGATAAAATATAATGTTCCACTGAGCAACTAAAAGTCAGCTACTTGGTTCCAAATGTGAGAAACAAAAGACCTACTTTCTGAACTCAGAAAAATGGAAATTTAGTTTTAAAGAGAGGCAGATTTAAATGAGCTTACATCACTGAGTGAGAAAGAGGAAGAGAAAATAAGCAGAGTTAGAACATGAGGAGACTTGCCAAACTGAGGTGCCATTGGCTGAACTTTCAAAACTCATATTTCCTGATTTAGCACCAGGAAGGGTTAGGATTCAAGTGCAATTAACAGAGGTGGGGAGGGGTAGAGGGGATAGGAGGCTCTCATATTAAGTTGGGAATTAGATTAAATCCCCTAGTTCATCAAGGAGAAGTGACAAAGATGTATTTAAAATTCACTAAACTCTTGGGAACATAAAGCCCCTTGAAAAAGATAAAAGAAATATGAAGGATGTATTTCCTCTTCCCTTTCCTTTAAAAAAAGGATGACTGGTTTATTACCCTTAATTATTATAACTCCCTTGATTCACCTGGCAACAAATGGGCTTATCAGCCAGGGACCAATTTGAAACTCGAGAAAAGCGACACCACCCATCCTAATATCCTCTAGTTGGACAGCTAAAAAGTTGGACAGGAAAGTATAAATTCGCAAGGAAGTGATCCCTGAAAACTTTTCCTCTTCTCAGGGGCTGAAGCGATGGAGCAGAACTTTCTCCGCTGTGTGCGCAAGGCCTGGGATTCCGAGGAGGAGCCCCAGGAACCAGAGATGATGCAAATCTTGAGCTTGGCGGATCCTGAGGAATAGCAGTTCCCTTTCTTTCCTACGCTGGGCCAACTCTCTGGGGACGGCGAGGACTTCAATCAGAAACAACTTGCTACCCCCTGCAGGCGTCTGTGCAGCAGTTGTGCATTAACATCACGTTAGACACTGTATCAGTTTTCAATAACCTCAATGAATAATAACTTGACATTTGAACAGAGCTTTATAATTTGAAACCTATTTTACACAATATTCTTTCTCTTCATTTTGAGACCCTAGAGCAGCGGTTGACAGATTACAGCCACAGAACAAATCTGGCCAGACAGCAGTTTTTATGAATATTTATTGGGACACAACCATGTTCCTTCTTTTACATATCATCTGTGGCTGCTTTTGTGCTACAAAAGCAGAGTTGAGTAGTTACAGCAGAGACTGTATAGCCCACATGACTAAAATATTTACTATCTGGCCCTTTACAGTAAAAGTTAGCTAAGCCTTGCCCTGCAGCTCTGTGTTGGTACCCTCTTTAAGTCACTTATCTTAATAGCCTTTGTTTCTTAATGATATTTGTAATAGTACTGTCATTTTCTACAGTACAAGCAACTTGAAGGCTAGACCTGTGTTTGACTTATTTTTTTAATTCACTGAAGTAATTAAAACAATAGATGATGAAAACTTACTAATAAATTAATTGGTCTTATTTGATTCTCTTAAAAATCCTATAAGATTACAATCTTTAACTTTCACATCTGGAAATGAAGTAAGGTAAAGTGGTGATTTGTCTCATTCCACTGTGTAGCTGATTTTAAAATGCTATTCAAATACATTAAAAAGTATGTATTTTTACTTTGTTTTCAAACATCATTGAATACAACATTTCCTTTACATTTTAAGAAAATTTGTTGATGGCACTGTACTTTACATTTGCAACGAGAGCTTACCAAGTCAATGTGGAATCAATATTTCATTACCCACTACATATGTGGACACTTGTTTCTTTGGTTTACAGATGCAATAATTGTTATCAAGACCCTTCTCTATTCATAAGCTAGTTAAACTCTTTAGAACAAAAGTGTTGCATGCTGAGCCATTACTAGTAATGATTAACTATCAATAGACTATAATAGCACCAACTTAGAAATTATGAGGTCTTCTCTTTATAGCTAGTCTTCCCACTGGAGGATTACCTGTGTCTACAAGTCTCATCTTTCTGCCTCACCCTACCCCTCATCAGCACCTTTGGGCTCAGAGAAAAGTATGGCTGGCAGGGAGATGGAAAAAGATAGAGACCAATTCTCTAACATCTCTTCCAGAAAACAAAGGCAGAAGCAAAATGTTCAAACTCATTCTGAGACCAGTATTACCTTAGTAACAAAATCCTAAAAGACATTACTAAGAAGGAAAATTACACACTAATTTTTCTCATGACCAGGATGCAAAAGTCCTCAGCAAAATATTAACAAATCAAATCCAACAATATATACAAGGAATCATACACTATGACCAAGTGGTATTTATTTGAGGTATGCAAGACTAGTTCAACATTTGAAAATCTATTAATAAAATCTACCACATCAACAGGTTAAAGGAAAATCAAACATAATATAAATAGATGCAGAAAAAGGATTTGACAAAATCCAACACCCATTTGTGATAAAAATTCTCAGAATATTAAGAATAAAGAGGAAGTTTCTTAATTTTATAAAGAACATCTAAAGAAAACCTGAAGCTAACCTTATACTTAATGGTGAGAAAATAGATGCATTGCCTGTAAAATGGGGAACAAGTCAAGGATGTCCTCTTTCACCTCTGCTATTTGCCATCATACTGGAAGTTCTAGCTAATGTAACAAGACAAGAAAATGACATAAAAGGTATATAGATTAGGAAGGAAGAAATAAAACTCTCTCTGCTTTGGAGATATCATTGTCTATTTAGAAAATCTTAAAGAATAGATGAAAAAAAGAACTAATAGGCAATTATAGCAAGGCTACAGGATACAAGGTCAGTATAGATAAGTCAATTACTCTCCTATATCTTAGCAACAAAAAATTGTAACTTGAAATTTAAAATGAAAGAACATTTCATTTTTTAAAAAATGAAATACTTAGGTATAAATGTGGTAACAAAATGTGTATAAGATCTTTATTAGGAAAACTATAAAACTCTGATGAAAGAAATCAAAGATCTAAATAAAATATTTTCCATGTTCATGAACAGGATGACATTATTAAGACATCAGTTTTCCCAAACTGATCTATAAAGTCAATGCAATCCCAACCAAAATCCCAGCAGGTTATTTTGTGTATATCAATACACTAATTCAAAAGTTTATATGAAAGGCAAAAGACCCAGAATAGCCAACATAATACTGAAGAAAACAAAGTCAGGAGACTGACATTACCTGACTTCAAGACTTGCTATAAAGCTATAATGATCAAAATAATGTGATCTTAGTAAAAGAATTGACAAATACATCACTGGAACAGAACAGAAAGTCCAGAAATAGACCCACATAAATATAGTCTTTGATCCTTGACTAGGAGCAAAGGCAATTCAATAAAGAAAGGATAGTGGGCTTCCCTGGTGGTGCAGTGGTTGAGAGTCCGCCTGCCGATGCAGGGGACATGGGTTCATGCCCCGGTCCAGGAAGAGCCCACATGCCGCAGAGCGGCTAGGCCCATGAGCCATGGCCGCTGAGCCTGCGCGTCCGGAGCCTGTGCTCCACATGGGAGAGGCCACAACAGTGAGATGCCCGCATACCACAAAAAAAAAAAAAAAAAAGATAGTATTTTCAACAAATGTGCTTGAACAATCAGACAACTACATGTCAAAAAAAAAAAAAAAAGAAGAATCTATATGCAGACTTTACACCTTTCACAAAAATTACCTCAAAAAGGATCAACAACCTAAATGGAAAATGCAAAAATACACAATTCTGAGAAGGTAAAATTGGAGAAAATCTAGATGATTTGAGTTTACTGATGGCTTTTTACACATTACATCAGAATCATGATTCATGGTTGATAAAATTGACAAATTGGGCTTTATTAAAATTTTAAAATTCTACTCTGTGAAAGATGATGCTGAGAAAATGAAAAGACAAGCCACAGGCTGAGGGAAAATATTTGCAAAACAAATATCTTATGAAATATTTGTGTTAAAAACATACAAAGAACACTTAAATTTTAACAATAGAAAAACAAAAGACCCAAGCAGAAAATGGAACAAAGATCTGAACAGACACCTCACCAAAGAAAATATAGACGACAAATAAGCATATAAAAAAATGCTTGCCATATATCATTAGGGAATTGAAAATTAAAATGAGATACGCTGGGAGACCTTTAATATGGTGGAGGAGTAAGATGTGGAGATCACCTTCCTCCCCACAAATACATCAGAAATACATCTACATGTGGATCAACTCCTACAGAACACCTACTGAATGCTGGCAGAAGACCTCAGACTTCCTGAAAGGCAAGAAACTTCCCACATACCTGGGTAGGGCAAAAGAAAAAAGAAAAAACAGAGACAAAAGAATAGGGACGGGACCTGCACCTCTGGGAAGGAGCTGTGAAGGAGGAAAAGTTTCTACACACTAGGAAGACCCTTCACTGGTGGAGATGGGGGTTGGGGGGGGGGCGTGTGGGAAGATTCGGAGCCACAGAGGAGAGCACAGCAACGGGTGCAGAGGGCAAAGCGGAGAGATTCCCGCACAGAGGATCAGTGCCGACCAGCACTCACCAGCCTGAGAGGCTTGTCTGCTCCCCCACTGGGGTGGGTGTGGGCTGGAAGCTGAGGCTCAGGCTTCGGAGGTCAGATACCAGGGAGAGGACTGGGGTTGGCTGCGTGAACACAGCCTGAAGGGGACTAGTGTGCCACAGCTAGCCGGGAGGGAGTCCAGGAAAAAATCTGGAACTACCTAAGTGGCAATAGACCATTGTTTCAGGGTGCACAAGGAGAGGGGATTCAGAGCACTGCCTAAACGAGCTCCAGAGACAAGCATGAGCCATGGCTATCAGGCCGGACACCAGGGACAGGCATGACATGCTAAGGCTGCTGCTGCAGCCACCAAGAGGCCTGTGTGCAAGCACAGGTCACTATCAGTAACTCCCCTCCCGGGAGCCTGTTCAGCCTGCCACTGCCAGGGTCCCGTGATCCAGGGACAACTTCCCCAGGAGAACACGGCACACCTCAGGCTGGTGCAACATTATGCTGGCCTCTGCTGCCGCAGGCTCGCCCCACATTCCGTACCCCTGAGTGAGCCAGAGCCCCCTAATCAGCTGTTACTTTAAATCTGTCCTGTCTGAGTGAAGAATAGACACCCTCAGGTGACCTACACGCAGAGGCAGGCCAAAGCTGAACCCCAGGAGCTGTGCGAACAAAGAAGAGAAAGGGAAATCTCTCCCTGCAGCCTCAGGAGCAGTGGATTAAATCTCCACAATGAACTTGTTGCACCTGCATCCCTGGAATACCTGAATAGACAATGAATCATCCCAAAATTGAGGTGGTGAACTTTGGGAACAATGATACATATATTTTTTTCCTTTTTCTTTTTTTGTGAGTGTGTATGTGTATGCTTCTTTGTGTGATTTTTGTCTGTAGAGCTTTGCTTTTACCATTTGTCCTAGGGTTCTGTCTGTCCGTTTTTTTGTTTTTGAGTATAGTTTTTTAGCACTTGTTATCATTGGTGGATTTGTTTTTTGGTTTGGTTGCTCTCTTCTTTCTTTCTTTTTTTATTACTTTCTAATTTTTAAATTTTTAATATTTTTTTATTTTTTATTTTAATAACTATTTTATTTTTTTCTTTCTCTTTTTCTTTTTTTTCTCCCTTTTCTACTGAGTCATGTGGCTGACAGAGTCTTGGTGCTCCAGCCGGGTGTCACACCTGCGCGTCTAATGTGGGAGAGCTGAGTTCAGGACGTTGGTCCACCAGAGACCTCCCAACTCCATGTAATATCAAACAGCGAAAGCTCTCGCAGAGATCTCCATCTCAATGCTAAGATCCAGCTCCACTCAACGAACAGCAAGCTACAGTGCTGGACACCCTGTGCCAAACAACTAGCAAGACAGGAACACAACCCCACCCATTAGCAGAGAGGCTGCCTAAAATCATAATAAGGTCACAGACACCCCAAAACACAGCACCAGATGCAGTCCTGCTCACCAGAAAGACGAAATACAGCCTTATCCACCATAACACAGGTACCAGTCCCCTCCACCAGGAAGCCTACACAACCTACTGAACCAACCTTAGCCACTAGGGGCAGACACCAAAAACAACAGGAACTATGAACCTGCAGCCTGAGAAAAGGAGACCCCAAACACAGTTAAGTTAAGCAAAATGAGAAGACAGAGAAACACACAGCAGATCAAGGAGCAAGGTAAAAACCCACAAGACCAAGCAAATGAAGAGGAAATAGTCAGTCTACCTGATAAAGAATTCAGAGTAATGATAGTAAAGATGATCCAAAATCTTGGAAATAGAATGGAGAAAATACAAGAAACATTTAACAAGGACCTAAAAGAACTAAAGAGCAAACAAACAATGATGAACAACACAATAAGTGAAATTAAAAATTCTCCAGAAGGAATCAATAGCAGAATAACTGAAGCAGAAGAACGGATAAGTGACCTGGAAGATAAAATAGTGGAAATATCTAACGTATAGCAGAATAAAGAAAAAAGAATGAAAAGAATTGAGGATGGTCTCAGAGACCTCTGGGTCAACATTAAACGCACCAACATTCGAATTATAGGGGTCCCGGAAGAAGAAGAGAAAAAGAAAGAGGCTGAGAAAATATTTGAAGAGGTAGTTGAAAACTTCCTTAATATGGGAAAGGAAATAGTTAGTCAAGTCCAGGAAGCACAGAGAGTCCCATACAGGATAAATCCAAGGAGAAACACGCCAAGACACATATTAATCAAACTATCAAAAATTAAATACAAAGAAAAAATATTAAAAGCAGCAAGAGAAAAAGAACAAATACCATACAAGGGAATCCCCATAAGGTTAACAGCTGATCTTTCAGCAGAAACTCTGCAAGCCAGAAGGGAGTGGCAGGACATATTTAAAGTGATGAAAGGCAAAAACCTACAACCAAGATTACTCTACCCAGCAAGGACCTCATTCAGATTCGATGGAGAAATCAAAACCTTTACGGACAAGCAAAAGTTAAGAGAATACAGCACCACCAAACCAGCTTTACAACAAGTGCTAAAGGAACTTCTCTAGGCAAGAAACACAAGAGAAGGAAAAGACCTACAAAAACAAACCCAAAACAATTAAGAAAATGGTAATAAGAACATACATATCGATAACTACCTTAAATGTATATGGATTAAATGCTCCAACCAAAAGACATAGACTGGCTGAATGGATATAAAAACAAGACCCGTATATATGCTGTCTACAAGAGACCCCCTTCAGACCTAGGGATACATACAGACTGAAAGTGAGGGGATGGAAAAAGATATTCCATGCAAATAGAAATCAAAAGAAAGCCGGAGTAGCAATTCTCATATCAGACAAAATAGACTTTAAAATAAAGACTATTACAAGAGACAAAGAAGGACACTACATAATGATCAAGGAAACAATCCAAGAAGAAGATGTAACAATTGTAAATACTTTTGCACCCAACATAGGAGCACCTCAATACATAAGGCAAATGCTAACAGCCATAAAAGGGGATCGGGCATGGGCCACTGTGGTTCCCATGGGGCTGGGAATTGCTATGTGGGTGGGCTGGGTGCATGCTGGGTCTCTGCCGCCCCTGGACTCTCTGCACAAAGAGCCCCTCCTCCTCCCAAAGCCATTGATGGAGCTTCTCTGGAATTGTTTGCCAAAATCCCAAGGTAGAATCCAAGGGTCCAAGACCATTTCATTGAGCACACGTTTTCCTTTTCTATAGGAACTTTGTTTGTTGTTTTAACCAGCACCACACCGTGCTTCCGAAGGCTGTGTTTTGTCTTTCCTGGATCACTACAGTGAAGTATTACAGTTGTACTGTTCCCAATCTGGCCTGGGCTTGCTGGGATAAAACTTTGTATGTATTTTGTAAGGTATAGATTCTATATTGTAATGATGTCCTATGCAAAAAGATTAAAAATTAGCTAAATTGTAAATTTTATTGTTTTAAGGTGTATGCGTGTTTAGTGACATTTATATTTTGAAATAAAATTTATGATTCATTAAAAAATAAACAAAAAATAAAATAAAATAAAATGAGATACAACTACACATCTATTAGAATGACCAATGTCCAAAGCACTGAAAACATCAAATGCTGATGAGGATATGTAGCAGCAGGAACTCTCATTCATTAATGATGGGAATGCGAAATGGTAAAGCCGCTTTTGGAAGACAGTCTGGCAGCTTCTAACAAAGTCAAACACAGATTTACGGTGTAATCCAGCAATCACACTGCTTGGTATTTATTTAAATAAACTGAAAAGTTACGTCTACACAAAACCCTGCACATAAGTGTTTATACCATTCATAACTGCCAAAAATTGGAAACAAAAATGTCCTTCAATAGGTAAATGGATAAACAAACTGGTATATCTGCACAATGTGTATTATTCAGCAATAAAAAGAAATGAGCTATCAATCTATGAAGAGACAGGGAGGAAACTTAAATGTGTATTGCTAGGTGAAAGAAACCAGTCTGAAAAAGCTACATACTGTATGATTTCAAATGTACATGACATTCTACAAAAGGCAAAATTGTAGAAACAGCAAAAAGATTCCTCGTTGCCAAGAGTTAAGGGGAAGGGAGTAAGGGATGAATAGTTTGATCTTAGGGCACTTTCAGTGCAGTGAAACTATTCTGTGTAATACTCTAATGGTGGATACATGAGATTATACACTTGTGAAAACCCAGAGAACTGTATAAGACAAAGAGTGAACCCTAATATAAACTATGGTCATTAGTTAATAGTATCAAAGGGTTTACCAATTGTACAACTATACCACATTAATGCAAGATGTTAATAATAGGAGACATTATGGGGGTGAGGGGTATATAGGAACTCTATTTTCTGCACAATGTCTCTGTATTCCTAAAATTGCTCTAAAAACTAAAATTTATTTTAAAAATAGAGAAGTTTCTTCCTTAAGATCACATGCCCACTTGCACTAAAAATTTCTAAATTCCCAAATTCTGTCCTTGACAACCTCGACCTTTGTTTTTATACTGACTTCCAGAAATGGATATTTTGCTTGACAGCCCTGGGAACTTTCCAGCCCTTTCCCACATGGCCAAACATCAGTCTCAGTCCTGGGCTTTCCTGTCCATACTTGTCTGGTTGATGAATAGTCATGACCATCTAGCTAGAGCTCAAAATGATGGCAAGTAAGTATGATCTGTAGTCTTACCTTTTTGACGCTCACATTACTGGGCACTCAGAGATGTCACTGAACATGTAGAAAGAATTATTATTACCTAGGGTCCCTGACACAGAAATAGTGAGGCCTGATGTTTTCTCCCCTATCCAGGGCCGCAAACAGTTTCTCCTTGGCTCCAGCAAATCTTGAGCTTGTGCCTAGCTTCTCTTGGCCCAGACCTTCAGGCAACTTTGCCTAAGAGGTCACAAGATGTTCAAAAGTCAGTTGGGAGTAAGTCAAAGAAAACCATGCTGGTATTCAAGAAACCCTTTCCACAATCAATGCTGCGTTACCTATCTGGGCTCTCTTGAGCAAGCTACATTTCCTTGTCTACGTTTCAATCTCCAAGATCCCTTTCAGCTGCTATTTTCCTTCATCTAGCAGCACACGGAGGTTCAACATTTTCTTTTCTCCCCCCAGCTTTGTTGAGGTATAATTGACATGTAACATTGTATAAGTTTAAGGTGTACAGTGTGATGATTTGATACACATATCCAACAAGTACATGAAAGGATGCTTAACATCACTAATCATCAGGGAAATGCAAATCAAAACCACAATGAGATATTATCTTGCAGCTGTTAGAATGGCTGTCATCAAAAAGCTAAGAAAAATGCTGATGGGGATTTGGAGAAAAGGGAACCCTGGTGCACTGTTGGCAGGAATGTAAATGGGTGCAGTCACTATGGAAAACAGTATGGAGATTCCTCAAGAAGTTAAAAATAGAAGTACCACATGATCCATCAATCCCAGTTTGGGTATATATCTGAAGAAGGTGAAATTACTATTTCAAAGAGATATCTACACTCCACCTGCATTACAGCATTATTCACAATAGTCAAGACATGAAGACAAACTAAGTGTCCATCAGTGGATGAATGGATAAAGGAAATGAGATATATATATGTGTGTGCATTTTAGCCACAAAAGAAGAAGGAAATCCTGCCATTTGCAACAACACGGATGGGCCTTGAGGGTGTCATGTTAAGTGAAATTAATTCAGCATTTTCTGAAAGCATTTACTCTATTAGGCCCATATACAACTCCTTATTCTATCCTGGTTAGGTGAGCTTTCTTAAACAGCTTCTTATCACCCAACTTTTTCAGAGGCCTTCCCAGTGGAGTTCAGACAAGGCAAGTGTTCATGCCATTGCTCATATAGGTACCAACACCACAGCCTTCACCTAGAGCTTGCTTTCCCATTTAATGCTAAGTGTGACTTCAATTGAAATACATTTGTGCACCACATCCTTTCAGAAAGGATTTAAGTCAGTTCCTAAAATGACAGATATAAGAGAAGTAGTAAAATACAAATTAAAGAATACAGAAACATAGCTAAGGAGAGAAGACAAAAATACCAATTAGAAAGCTCAATATGGTTTTGGGGATTGAGCAAAAAAACCATGTAAGCTTCCTTGTATCCAAGTCAAGGATGTGTACAAGAGTAAAATGCATATAATTTCCTTAGGGAAACCAAAAGCTTTTCTAGCCCCAAACTTTGAAAGAAATGTCTGATGTTAGGATACTGTACAGCAGACATTGAATGGTATGATACACAACATCCTCCATAGAAATGTCATAGTAAATGCAAAAGTTATGCAACTATTTTTCTATATTTACCTTACAAAATTAGATAGAACAATTCATTAAATATTATTTTGAGGGAAAATACGGCTTAATGATTTAGCTCCCTTATTTTCTCAGGTTTTTCTAGGAAAACCTAGAAGTAGTAAAAGATGCTATAAGACTTGAACTATCTTCCAGCCATTTGAGCTACTGACTGTAAATAGCTGTAAGTTAATCTAAGATTAAAATCTCCAGAAAAAGTCTGGGATAGCGATAACTTGTGATAACTTAGAATAGATCTAAATACTTTGAATCACAGTAGAATAACTGATAGTCTTAATATCCTATTACTCACATTAGACATTTTAAGTTAGTATTCTTATTCATCTAGAAATCTGTTTTACCTCTGTGTGATTGTGAGCTACAGGGGAATTATCAGGTAAAACCACCTTTGTCCTCAAGAAGAGGCTTTGCAAATACTTTAGCACTCCAATCAGTGTTTGCTTAGACTGTTAACAGCAATGGCAAATGAATACTGTATTGATAGTCTATTTTGCCTGGAACAATGAGTTGTGCATTGTGGATAGCAAAAATAGGAAGTCTGTATTTTCAGTGGCGTTTACAACCTAGTTAAGGAGAAAGATAAGATAAAAAGCCAATGGAAAACTATGTTAAATATATAAGTTAAATGTCAAATGATGGACTGTCACGATTTTATGTCACTGGAAAACAATGATTAGGTTACTAATCTATGATTAAAGCTTGTCTTCAGCGCAACAAAAGATACAGCTATTACTTATTGTGTAAGGATACAGGTGCTGGAGTAATTAGCTGAGTTCTTGTTGGTGCCTAGGGGATCTCACTGTGGCCTCTTTGCCCCACTCAGTCACATTTTCTGGGGCAGTAGTAGACAGTTTGCTGGAGGGTGGTCCCACTGAATATGAGAGCTACATCGCTCTGGAATGCTGCCCACTTTTACACATTCTTCTAGGAATTCTAATTATACCCAACTCTTTATAACTTAATTCTTACCTCATATGTAAAATAAATAGCTGTAAACAGAGACATACAAAGTATATTTTTGAGATTTATGTGTAGTCAGCTGACTTGGTACCTTCTTAGAAATTAATTTTAAGACATCTTCTAATTTCCCAGTAAAGTGAAAAAGACCATAAGTTAAACAAGAATGAAGATAAGGGAACAATCTCTGCAGGCCATGGTAGTTGAACAAAGCTTATGAGGGAAGGGGAACTTGAGCCAGACTTGGAAGGAAGGAAGGAAGGAATTTAGTTAAGCAGGGAGAAGGGGGCACTGGGGAGCAATCACTACTGTAAGTTTTATGAGGCTGTAGAACTACAGCCTCTGGAAGGACATTGACTACCGTAATCCACTTTGCTTACTTGTATTAAGTTATCAGAAAACTCATTAGAATCATGTAGTTCATCTCAGGCTCTCCTTTCACCAAACCATGCTAGCTCAGAATTTGCATGTCCTTCCCTGCCCCCTGTTGAGTCCTGGTTGTGACAAGAAGGAGTAGGTGACCTGCAGTGGATAGTGATTTTATTAGAATCCTCTATTCTCAACATTCCAGTAGCTCATAAGCTTCATGGGCACAGTCGTTTCTTCCTGCAATAGATGAAAAGTTTTCATGTGAAGAGCAGAGGAAGCCCTCCCTATAAAATTGAGTAAATTTTGTCTTAACCCATCAGGATGGATGGGCTGCTCAGTTTGGCATAGAAACTTCAAATTTTATCTTCAATAGTGCTCTTCAGGTTGCTGCGGTCTGTAATAATTTGTATGTCTTCTAGTTTATTTCCTTCAAGGTCAGTCATCAGTACACACTGGAAATGAACTCAGGGAATCTTGAGGAAGCCATTGAGTTTGGAAGGAATTTTCAGAATTCTAATACTCTACAGCTGGTAAAAATCATGATGCACTTGAAGCAGGGACTGGAACTTCCATCTGTTTTATATGCAACATAACTATATCTATCTGTTTTATTCTCTGTGCTGCATTAAAGAGATCCAACACAGGTGATTGACATAGGGGGTTTAGAGCAGGGATGACTAGAAAGGAGAAACATGCTTGGGTGATACACTTACAGGCATGATTACAGAAGACTAAACATCAGTCCCAGGAAAGTCATCCAAGGAAGGGATAGAGGGTGGGGAGAAGCCAGAAGTTAACATGGTAGCCTTTGGAGACCTGGCTTGCAATCCTGCCTCTACCACCCACCATTCTATGACCTTGGACATTTGTGACTATTATTATACCCTCAAGGAACAGATAACCTTAGGATTTGGGGGAATTTCTCACAGTTTCTAACTTTCTAGGATGTCTGTGCCTATTCTAGATATAATTTCAAAAATGGCCAGTCATTATCTTTTGCAAATTCAGATACCTTTTCTTTAATAAATCATAACTAAAAAGGTTTTAGTTGTGACAGTTCTGATGAGGTGTTAATATTTTATCTTCCAACAAAGAACATTAAGTTTGTAGAATTTAGACATTGGTAAATAAACAGGTTAAGGACAGAGGAGTATCCCTGCAATCTTTAAAATCACATCATGGTTTTATTGTTATATAAACAAGAGTTTTAATGATTTAGAGATAAATACTGAAAGTATTTATAGATGAAATAACATGATGTCTGGAATTTTCTTTAAAGTAATCCTTGAGAGAGAGAGAGGAAGTGGGGGCACACATAGATGAAACAGGACTTGCCAAATATTGATAATGTTTGAAGTTTTTGATGGGTACATGGGGATACATTTTACTCTTCTATCTAGGTTTACATATATTTGAAAATATCCATAATAAAGAATTTTTCAAAATTGCCCCTTAAAGTGGATAGTACAGAAACATAGAATGAAGCTTATCCTATAGATACATTTCTACATCCCCTCCTGTCTTTACTGCTCTTTATACACATTGAGAGATTTAATTAATTAGTGATGAATCAGACTTCAGGTCTTAAAATTTGTTGCCAATGTTTTATAATAGGTTTGGTTCAAAGTGTTAGAGCTGGAAATCAACCAACCATATTCATTTTTTATATAGACCACAAGAGCCAGCAGCAATAAGAGTGATGTCCACCCAGAAAATGTAGTTACCAAGTTGGATGCTGGATGCCTTGTCTATTAAAACAAAATATAAATTCATCAGACTTAGTAGTAATAGCAGCCATACATCATCAGTTTTCGTACTCTGATACTGACATGAACTTCCTAGGGACAGCTGACATCCCCATTCAACTACTCAGATTCCCTCGGTTTCACACACATCTTATGATGTTTAAAATCCTGGGGATGATTCCAAATATAAGAAAAACACCAATCTGAACCCAATTTACCAATTTTCCTGGGAGCCACAATTAGTCAAAACTCTCCTTCCGTGCATTGTGGACCAAGATGTTTACTAAGATGACAGTGGGAGCACTTTGCAGTAGCTCCTTGTCAAGGCAAAGTTCTTTCACTGGTGATTGTCCTTATCCAAATAATGAGGCTGTTGTTGGCTCCTTCTCTACCCATTTCCTCCCAAAGGATGGCTCAAGTTTCACCTTTTCCACTGAGCATACATTGACAAACTTAGCCTATAATGAACAATCCTTGAATTTTTTGCATATTTATTCACTGAAAAAGCATTGAGAATTTACACACACACAAGCACACACATATTAAGCACAAAGACTACATGTCTTTGTTCAATGTTCAATAAATACTTTTTGACTGACTAATTGAAATATATAGATTTTTTTAGTGGGAAATGTTGGAACTGAAATTTACTATACAAAATCAGAGTGCTATTTTTATCTAATAAATCAATGCTGGCCATGTGTGAAGCATCTTACTAGTCCTTGTGTAGAAACAAAGATAAAATAAAAGACTCTTTCTAAGAGCTTAGTATCCAGAGGTCTAAGCAGATATGTATACTGATAAGTGAAGTCAATTAATGGCTGAGTGGAGTTAGAGTCACAATCTGGTAATTTCCAGATTCCTTCCAGGATGTGGCTATCCTGACTCCAGGTTGGCCTCATAGTTCCCAGGAAAACCTACTGACAAATTCTTCACCCCCTGTTATCAGCTCTACTAACCTGATGAGTAATAATGATGCCACACAGCCAAATACCAGTCTCATCTTTCATCAGGAGACTGGGGATAGTTGCTTTAGAATCTGAATCAGTAGCTGTTTTGCCACTGATTCCCAGTCACCATTTCTTTTTTTTCCAATAAGCCATGTATTTAAATCTGTTAATCATGAAGCACAGCAGGGATCCTGGAAAAGCTATATCATCACTTTATACAAGTTTACAGTGTTCTTGCCAAGTTTGCAATAAAAAGTGGCTTCCTGAGGTAAAATGTGAATTTGTTTGTCATGACATTTAGTTAACAGTCTCAATTAATTGGTTAAGAAAATCTGTCTTATCTTCCAGAAGAGGTGAACACTTGAAAGATAAATTTCTTTGCACAGGATTTACTTAGAGCTGATCTCTATCTCCTTCTATTACTTTTAATGGACTCATAGCTTAGACTTGCTTAAAATTAAAATACTTAGACTTGCTTAAAATTTTTTTCTAAGAATAAAATCCAAATGAACTTTTTATCCATTCTATAATAGAGGAACAGTAGAGATCTCCTAAAATTAAATAAAAAATAGACTTCATGTATGTGGCATCTGTGTTCATCTCCATGTATAGAATCATAACTGCAAGTTACTATATTTGAGCAGAATTTATAAAGTGCCATCTATCTCTTTCTTGTGGGCTCCAAGTTCACATATCCAACTACACCTAGAAATCTCCAATTGGAAGACTCACGGTAATCTCCACTACACAGATTCAAATAGATTCCTTGGTTACCACCTACCCTCCCACTGATTTCTTTCCCAGACCTCATCTTTTCACTATAGGGCACCACCTACCCAACTGTTGAAGCCAGAAGGCTACAGATACTCCTAATGCCTCCCTCTGCATCATTCTGTATATCCAACTATCAGCAAATACTGACGTTTCTTCCTCCAAAAGGTATTTGAAATCCATTTGCCTGCCTTGATCTCCACTCTCATTATTCCTAGTCCAGTCTCTCATCACGTCTTGCCCAGACCAGTGCAATTTCTCCCACTGTATCTCCCTGCCTACACTCTTACCCTTCTATAATTCATTCTTCCAACAACAGCCAGATCAATTGTTCTAAACATAAATCACCTCCTCTTACTTCCCTGCCTCTAAACTTGTCAATGGCTTTCCATTGCACTTGAATGAAATCCAGACCCTTTACATGGCTGAAGCTGTTTTCTCTGCTTGCAACACTCTTTGTCCCCAGTTTTCATTCTTTAGACCTGGACAATTGACTTCCTCAGAGAAGACATCCTTCACTACCCATGCAGATTTCTAGGTATCAGGCCTTTATTTCTTTCATGGAACCCACTACAACAAATGGCAGCTTATATTAAAACATGGAGAGTATTTATTTGGCTTTGTCCAAAGCCCAAACTCTTAGGCCACTACCATACTACTTCCTGTCTATACTGTATGAAGTGACTTAATGGTTTGACAAACATTTTTTTAAACTCACTGTAATATTCCACTTGTGTCCTTCTGGCTTTGATTGATGGGAGAAAGGCCAAGATGCAAAAATGGGTTAGCCCATCTGTCAGTATGAACTATATTCATCCTTCTAGTCACATTCTTTTCATCATGGAAGCTCCATCCTTTCTTGGGACACCTTT
This sequence comes from Phocoena phocoena, assembly GCF_963924675.1. NCBI lineage: Eukaryota > Metazoa > Chordata > Mammalia > Artiodactyla > Phocoenidae > Phocoena > Phocoena phocoena. The sequence continues at coordinate 71,706,417 of NC_089220.1, read as the reverse complement.
TTGTTTGCCTGAATAGCACAATCATGATAGTTACATAGTGGTCATATGTCTATTCTGTATAGTGGTTGAGATTTGAAACTATCCAGTTATACTTTCACCTTTTAAGAAGCACTATATATATTTATTTTAGGCTAAATTTATCTTAGCAAATTGGCAGCTTTGTATTTCTAGCCCACAATTCTGTGCAGGACCATAGTAACATCTTTTCAAATTTAGTAAATGTGCCCATTAAATGTAAAATGGGAAGGATAGATGCATGTAATCAGAGGAATGTTTTCATTTTTAATATAGTCTTTGACTATATTTTCTACTTAGTAACTAATGGAAATTTCAACTACCAACCAGTGGCATAAACATAGGATTTCTAGCATGTATTTTCTCACAAACGTTTTTATACCTTATTACTAATCCCATGAACCTACCATAATCATAATTCTTGCAGGGTAAGGAAGAGAGTAGGGAGGGTTGAAATTGCAGCAGCTATAGTCTACCTGGACTGTGCTGAAATCAAAAGCAACTGAATCTTTTCTTCCATACTGGCTGACTTCTGAACAATAGGTTGGATCCCAGCTGTGGATTCTAAATCTTTTTGATGTCTATTGTGAAAATACGTTCTACCATCATAGGATCTAATAGCTGCTCTCCCTCCTCAAAGGCATCACATTCTGGTAGCACTCAGAGCTTTTAGCTTGTTAGTGCAAATCAACTTTTATTGCCTGCATTTGAGAGAAAAGGACAGTGAAATCACACATCCATACATAATTTTGGCTATTTGTAAAAGGTTAAAAAAGAAGAATGGAGGCAAAAGCTGCAGCATTTTCTGAACGCTTAAGAAATTACACTGAAGCATACATGCACATACCGGCACACACATAGCAGCAGCTACTGGTTCCCGATAGTACACAAAAGACAAACTAAATGTTAGCTAAATGATTTACTGTCAACATGGGATGACATCTTGACATGCACTGTTTTTGTGTTTTCCCATTTCCAGTATGAAATTTGTGGAACTTTTAAAGCTGTTTGACTCCAGAAGCCTGTTTAGCTACTCTCACCACTCAAACCCTGCAGACAGTAAATGGCAAGGGGTGGTAAACAATTACCAATAAATTGGAAGTTGAGAAGCAAGAGTGATGAGTGAGGCAAGTGTTGATATTAGAAACTTTGATTTGGGGGTTTATAAAGGTAACTGAACGGGACATTCAGTTATCTGGATTCTGAAATGGGTAAGTGCAAGGATTACAGATGATAGCTCTTAGTGAAGGGCAGAATCTTTTAAATCTTTTATGGCTGAAGTTTCAAGGCAAAGTCAAAACTAGATTAGAAGATAATCAATACTCAGGCTTATCAGGAGGTTTTGAGCATTTTTACTCAGAGTGCCGAACTTAGGAAATGGTTTTGGAAAACAGTCTCAAGTAGAACCAGTAAAAAGGACTTTTTTAAGGTGATCACAGAAAAAGATATTTTAAAAATACAGAGTAGGTGGTATAAGCATCTTATTTATCCATATAAAACATGGTCCAAAATGGTTATTTGCATATAATTATGGCATTTCTGATATGCAAATATCCAGAACTTCTATTGAGCAAAACCTTTGACCTTACTAGCTTTTTTCTCACAAATCAGAGGACTGGGGCAATTAGAAGATATATAATGCTGACTGTTTTTCTTCTAACCTCGGGTCTTGATGACATCTTCTCTAGGCCATGGCTGGAGCAAATTGGCAAGTGTGGCTCTTCTATTTGAGGTTTTGAGAGATTTTTACAAAAAGTGTTTTTGGACTAAATTTGGTAATATGCAAAAATTTGTCTTGGGTTTCCATCTGAAAATTAATTGTGAATATGCTTTTAAAACTAAAATGCCATACTTTATTTGTCAACATGTATCAATCCTCTACCAAATGTTAGGAATGCCCATACGTGTAAATGCTCTCTAAAGGTTCCTACACCTTGCTAGACATTTCTCCTCTCTCAAAATCCCTGCCCCACACCTTCTCTACCTCTCAGGTCATGATTCTGCATCATTTTTAAATGACAAAATCTACATGTCCTCATTTTCCACTTTCCTGCATCTTTATCCATCTTTACCTCGTTCCCTATTATTGAAGAAATCCCTCTGTCTGTTGAAGATCACACTCCCCACCTGCCCTAACTTTCGCATAGGCTTTGCATCTCTTTATTAATCGCACTGTCGAAGTCTTTCTCTGCCTTACCTTTCCCATTGGCAATGAACCTGTTTAGTCTTTACCCTTCAAGAAGAATCCTCTTTGAGTCTTGTATTCCTGTCCAGATATCCCCTTTTTTTCTATTCCCCTTTTCAGAATGACTTCTCAAGAATTGTTTATACCTTCTGTCTCCACTGCCCCACATCACATTTACTCCTCATTCCACTCCAGTTTGGGCTATATCTTCCCATCCTCGCTCCACTGAAAAACTGTTTATTCCAAGGTTACCAATGATGTCTCCACTGCTAAGAAGAAGGCTTCTTTTCTGTTCTGACTTCATCTGCCTCTCATCAGTATCTAGGGGTGGGATAGAACACCCCCTTCTTAAAATACTGCCTTCCTTTGACTTTCAGAACACTACTCTCTCCTGGTTTGTCTCTGACTTTTTTGACCTCATCTTCTCAGTTTTTTATTTGTTTTTCTGATGACTCAAGAGCTTGGTCCCAGATTCTCTACACTTCTCTCAGCCTTTTTTTTTTTTTAAATCAGTGACCTCCTCCATTCCTGTGGCTTTAAGTATCAGGCTTTACCTTTATCCCAAGGCTTTTTTCTGGGCTCCACGTTCACATATCCAACTACACCTAGAAATCTCCAATTGGAAGACTCACGGTAATCTCCCCTACACAGATTGAAATGCATTTCTTGATTATCACCTGCCCTTCCATTGATTTCTTTCCCAGACCTCATCTTTTCACTATAGGGCACCACCTACCCAACTGTTGAAGCCAGAAGGCTACAGATACTCCTAATGCCTCCCTCTGCATCATTCTGTATATCCAACTATCAGCAAATACTGAGGTTTCTTCCTCCAAAAGGTATTTGAAATCCATTTGCCTGCCTTGATCTCCACTCTCATTATTCCTAGTCCAGTCTCTCATCACGTCTTGCCCAGACCAGTGCAATTTCTCCCATTATATCTCCCTGCCTACACTCTTACCCTTCTATAATTCATTCTTCCAACAACAGCCAGATCAATTGTTCTAAACATAAATCACCTCCTCTTACTTCCCTGCCTCTAAACTTGTCAATGGCTTTCCATTGCACTTGAATGAAATCCAGACCCTTTACATGGCTGAAGCTGTTTTCTCTGCTTGCAACACTCTTTGTCCCCAGTTTTCATTCTTTAGACCTGGACAATTGACTTCCTCAGAGAAGACATCCTTCACTACCCATGCAGATTTCTAGGTATCAGGCCTTTATTTCTTTCATGGAACCCACTACAACAATTTGGTCATTTTTTCTTTGTTAGTTGATACCAAACTCCTGAGAGCAGGGTTGTTTTATTAATACATTATCCAGTACCTACTTTTTCTCTTAAATATTTAGTAGTTCAATCATTATATTTCAATCAATGAAAGAAAGAAGTAAGAAAATAATATGATTTCCAGCAAATTTACCAGGACTTGACCCACATAATTCAGTTTCAAAATTCAGAATATCTGGCAGCAGCAAGTTTTTGCTCTGAGGCACATTTCACTGAAGGAAGAGCTGTGTGTAGTTCATGTCCCCTGTCTTTCAGTCACTGTTCCTTCAGTAATAACACAGGGTCACCCCATATACCTATTACATTTTAAATCTATTTAATCAGTTTATCAAAATGGTCATTCAATTTCCTCTCCTATAAGAAACCTGAATTTTGCTTGCAATTTTAGTTTCAAGCAAAGTATAAGAACTGTATTATACTTATTTTTTATTTTTTTGCAGTACACGGGCCTCTCACTGTTGTGGCCTCTCCCGTTGCGAAGCACAGGCTCCGGACTCGCAGGCTCAGTGGCCATGGCTCACAGAACCCGTGTCCCCTGCATCGGCAGGCGGACTCTCAACCACTGCGCCACCAGGGAAACTTATTTTTCTAAATAGCCTTCATTAAGCAATGAATCTTCTGTGCTTTGTATTCAGTTTTAAGAGCTCATCAAATGTTAAACATGATAATGAAAGTTTTGCAAATTCCACCATTTTCACAGATTCTATCTTTTCTTAACTGTTGAATTATTTATATGATATACTTACTGATAATATAAATTCTAAGGATGAGCAAGCTGAATCACAAGTTTTCAGAGAAGTTAACAATCAGCCCCTTTGGGCAACTGAATATTATCAAATATTATTAGATGTTAGAGGCATTTCATATTAAATGAAACTAGATGAAAATTCTCAGATGAGGTTTAGACTTGAGTGTGTGATATGTATCCATCTGGAATTAGATGAACTGGTACAAAGGCCTGAGCCAAAAGCAAACCAACACTGGCCTAATAAAGGTCAGGGAGGGACCTCATGAAAACTTTAATATGCTTCCACTTCTTTGTCCTTTTCATTTGGTTTTTAAGGAGATCTATAGTTATTGGATGATCAAGAGGCTGTATTGATATGTGACTATTGAATCCGTCATTTTGTTCCATTAAATTAGAGCTTTTTCCTCCTGTGATCCAGATGGTCAATATCTGCACAATCAATTGAATTGGACATTCAGTCAATGTGGCCTGGTAATGGAGAAGTCACTATTCATCTGATCCACATCTCTAAACCCTATATTTGTATCATGAAGTCTGCCTTAAATTGGTTTTCCTTTGGCAAATGTCTGCCTTCACTCAGTATGAGAAAAACAGAAACATTTACCAACAGAGCACATATTTGCAATGTTTACTAGGGAACAAGGTGAAGAACCTTAACAGATGCTAATACAGAACGCTGCTTGTTGCATGCCCTGTAGCACTTGTGTGTCATAACTTTCAGCTTTCCATCTAGACTATAAGTTCCCTTAGGCAGTGTTGTAAATCATATTATTGTCAAAAATATCCCCTGCCCCTCATTTCCAGGACCTCTTGACAGAAGAATTATTCTTTCCACCTCATTGACAATTAGCCTGTAGATGTGACCTAACTTGGCCAATAAAATGTGAGTTAATGCAACACGCGCCACTTCCAAGCAGAAATTTTAAAAGCCACCACCTGATTCTGCCATTGCTACTTCCCCACTACAATGAGACGGGCATGAGTGGAGAGGGGTTGCTCCTTCAGCCTAAATTGCAAAATGAAGATTGACATGGAGCAGAGTCAAAGCCAACCTTTAAAAATACATAAGCAACAAATAAGCCTTTGCGATTAAAGGCATCTAAGATTTTTGATGATTCATTGTTATTAGAGTGAAACCTACCTTAAGCTAACTAAGGTAAGCTATATAACCTCAAATCCTGGCAGAATGTATGGTGCAAAGATGATGATAGCTTGTTGAATAAGCAAATGAACCAGAAAAAGAGACATTAGAATGCATTTCTGTTCATCACAATCTTTTATTCCTTCACAAACCACCTCTGGTACAGAGATATAATGTATTCTAGTCATTAAGGATCCAGTTCCAAGGTGGAGATCTATTTAAGAGTAAGTTGTAACTACCACTTGTACTCTAAGAAAACTAGCAGCAATTTTTATACTTGGAGATTTCAAGATTTTAAGCATAGTAAAATATTCAAGTACATAAATTGTAAGTACTGCTGAATAGAGATCCCAGTTCTTGCAGATTAAATGGTAATCCCTATCTCTTAATTTTTCCTGCCTGGGGAGCTTTGATAAGAATAAGTGATGTTGTGTTGCCTCTGCTTATCAGACATGACCACACGTTTCCTAAGGGGAACATCCATCAGGCACCCCTACTGCCTGCGGGGGTTATATTCACGTAAGAGGAAATTATATCAATAACAGTCAAGCTAGTCTTAATTAGTCCTGCACTTAATTTTGGTAAGCTCTTTGAGTAATTATTTCTTCTCCCCAATTTAAAAATGTCAAACTATTAGTATTTCACAACACATCACAAGCAGTATCCTGAGGAATATTTGTGCTCCATGAGCTTTGCAGCCTCCTCAGTTATCTCCATATGAATAATTATTGGTCTCAGAGTCTTGCCTATTTCATCTAGGAGTCCTATGTGGAACAATCATGTACTTTAATCAAATATGATACAAAAGTTTAAGTCTATACTTAAATAACAAGGATAAGTAAGAAATCTGGTAATCATGTATGAAGTTCATCTATATGTACAAATATTATTTGGATCTAAGTTGAGATGCCTACATGATTGGTCACTGCAGTTTTCACTCATGGTCATAGACTGGCCATCTTAAAGACTCCTGCATGATCACAGACAGCCATCAATAGAGGGTGATTTCTGCTGTCCTCACAGAGGCATCTGGATCTATGACCAAGCATGGTACTAGGGAGCATAAATCTATCTTTTGATTCTCTCTGACAGGTCGGAGCAGAGTCAACCACAAGGAACACTTTCCCCACCTTTTATCTTCAACAACAGTTGGCTGGAACAAAAGGAGGGCTGAGGCAAGACACAAATGAAGATACCTCTTAGGTCATAAAGTAATATGAGTTACTGTCCTAGATAGGAGAGTATGCCTCAGGCTCTTAGTTTTAAAAAAATATAAGAAAAGGAAAGAAACCAGTCTGGTTTCAGATAACACCAAGGATCTAGTCACCAATTAATCATTTGAATTCAAAATGTAACATGGATGCTCAATGCTCCCGTTTTTGTGTCCTAATAAAACACAATGAAGACCTTCTTTGGTCCTTTTCCTATCACTGTATTCCACTCATGATTGAAAGCAAATAATTTATAATGAATGATGCCTGCAAGGTAGAGTGAGATTGCTACCTGCTTTTATAGCTGGTAACGGGAAAACTGCAGACATGGTGGGTAATAACTTACCTTATTAATTTTCCCAGACATGTTTTAAACAATAAACACCTGATTTGAAATGTTGGGGTGCACAGAAACACCTTGGCCTTCAGTGGAACATATCTGCTCCCATAATACCCCAACTTTTGTCAATTTTATCCAATTTTTTTCTAGTGAATTAGGACATCCTGAGTATGGCTTTACTTTTTTATGGGCTAATATATATATGCCACTTTGCCTTTCTCTCATCATGGAATTACATTTAATGAGAAAAATGCATCTATGTGGTTTGTGAATGGAGCACAAAGGTAATTTCAGAACATTTGTCTGTAATTGGAGGGCCCCTGCCTACAAAGTTACAAAGATGGGGTGACCCTGCAGACTCTTGTTTTGAGAAAGTAACTAAAGTGCTTATATTCAGGCACTATCAATATGTGAAAGTTTGCTCTGATGGGTGATTCAGAGAATAGCAATAATGATGATAATGACAATGATGATCATAATGAAAGTGGGAGTAGTTTTGGAAAACAATGTCCTGCCTCATTCAAAGTCAACAAAACAGGGACACCAGGGGAGCCTGTTGGGCATTAGAAACTGCCTACAATGAGTTACAGTCCCTGCTGCCCTTTTCAGCCGACCTCGCTACTGTGGCTGAGCTCCTTCAACCACCTTTCCACTATCTGCAGTGCCTCAAATACTTATTTTTATCAAAAACAAAGCAAAACCAAGCAATCAAGACCTTCCTACTATTAGCACTATCTTGACTGAAGAGAAAATCCATTATGAGGGCTACCCTCACCCAGTCACCTTCTGAGTTGGTTTCTGTACTAGGAGAGCAGTAACTTCAGAAGATTCTTTTTCTGGATTCCCAAGTGTGCCGCAATCTCTCTTACATCCTCAGGGCTGTAACTCTGGTGGGTCTACCTATTGCTGAGAAGGCAATTCTATAGTCACAGCAGGTAATAGGAGGTATTCACACTCAATAAGGGAGCTCAAGTTGACTACAGAAGCAAAGAAATCATTTGAACATTCTCAATTTAGGTAGGAAAGTGGTTTTATGCCTTACACAAAGAACCCCAAATTGTCAAGCTAGTTTTTTTTGAGCCTTCTACATCCCTTCTTTCTCCTTACTTTTTGCAAAGTAATACTCTTCACATGGTCCTCTTAGGAGGACCATGCTCTCATTCAGCTTTCAGTATAAGAAAATAAAATCCAGAACAGTGGTATGATTAATATAGCTATGTTGACAGGTGTTTCAGCTAGGAGCCTGGATAGTACCTCCAGCAAAGCCCTAGAACATGTTCATGATGTCAGAGGCAGTAGTCCTCTCCTTTTGCTTTCTTTTTCCTTATTCTAAGAACAACAACAACAAAACAGAACAAAACCAAAAACTACATCCAAAAAGAAAAAGTCTAAGACCTCTGATTATACCCCAGATGACCTGGCAAGTTTATTTCTGCTCTATCAGTCATTTACTCCTACAAGAGTTACTCCGCACGAGCTATCAAATTGTCACTAGGTACTATGAAAGTGGGATGCCCATGTTTCTGTGCTCCTGAGATTTATAATATAGTCAAGGAGGCAGGAGGTAACGGCATGTACAGTTGCATGACAGAGCAAGCCACCAACAAAAGACATGCACGTGATTCTGATAAGTGTAAGATGGGTTGGATATCGTGGTTTCAGGAGATCAAAGAAGGATTATATGAGACTAGAGCATCACATGCTCTAGTCAGAATTATTTCTGACCACAATGGCATGAAACTAGAAATCAACCACAGAAAGAGAAATAAGATGATTTCAATGATGAAATCAAAGTGGAAATTAAAAAATACATTGAGACGAATGACAATGGACAGACATGACTAAGATAGAGCATGTAGTTCTGGAAAGAGTAAACAGAGGGTTAGGTACTGTTATGGGAAAAACAATATAAGCAAGGTGGAGAAACAGGAAGATTGTCCTGTAGTGATGAGATAGTGCACTCAAAGGCTTGCGTAGAAAAGAAGTAGCATTTAAAAAGAAGAAAAAATAGAAGTGAGGAGGGGAAAGTTATACAGTTATTAGTTATACTTAAAAAGAGGAGATCAGTATGAAAATGTTTATTCCCCTGGCAGACAATAAGAGAGTATGCAAAAAAAAAAAAAAGAAAAGTAGTAGCATTAAGTTGGAAAGATATATTTGGACTAGATTGTTTAAGGACAAATTGCAAGTCATGAATCATCTTAAATTTTCACTTTCAATGCAACTGACAAAAAGGAATGAAGGAAGGAAGAAAGGAAAAGTAGAATATACATTATCTACCCACAGTTAGATAGATACAGATGTATATACATACACACATATGTATGCTCCTCTGCCCTTTGTTTTAATAAAAGCTTAGTTATTATGTTATGATACAAGCACAAAAGTGGTACAATACAGTCTAAACAAAATGATCTATCTTCCAATTTCTGACTTAAGATTTCTCTGGCCTTATGTTATTTATATGTTTATGTAAATTTAACTTAATATCGTATATAAAAACTGCATACATTTTCGAACTTTATTTAATTGAATGCTTAAAAGGTTTAAGAAGCATAAACATGGATGAAACCTTTGTAAGATTGCTGAGAAAACATGTAATTGAATGGATCTAGTTAATGCAAATAATCATCAAGCTGTAATATATATGGAAGAATAAACTGGAAATATGTGTTTTAGTTGAGGCACTGCCATATACATACTATGGAGGGTTGGATCATTGAACTTTTTGCCTTATCTGAAAAGAAAGTGTTTGTTTTATAATGAAAAATGCATATATATAAATGAATTAATACTTTATTGATGATGATTAAGATCGGCTAGAATGGTATATGTTATATTAGCTATAACAGTTTAAATTTTTAGGAAGCTGTAGTATAGATAGTTGTCAATAAACGTTTTATGTCATGGGATTTAAATCTGGTTGGTCATCAGTTTTTAATGTGTCCACTGATTTGGTGGAGCTCTCCTGCAACACGAGAGCCTATAAGCAATGGGGAAGCACAGGGAATTTCAAACAAAAAGTGATGTGGAGAAAACCGGACTTTAGGAAGATTAGCCTGACAACAGAATGTTGTATAAATTGGAAATAGGAGTGACTAGATTCTCCCTGGATTGAAACCACCCTCATTAGCCAACGCTTAGCATTTTCTTATCAGTCCTATCAGCATTCCAGGGACATTCCAATTCTATTGTTTTATTCTCCCTAAATTTGTATTTGCTTCTGTCCTACTGGGGAGCAGCAATTTGCATAGCTTGGTTTAAAGAACTTCGCAGAGAAACTGTCCTGATTTTCTTTTTCACTCCTACCCCTGACTTTTTCAGAAGATATATGAATGTGAGGTTTAAAGCTGCTCTCCAGCTCTCCCCGGTAGTAACCGCACTCCCTATTACTGACACTATCTCAGTATCAGTGGAGAATATACGAGGCTGCCAGCTCTTTTTTCTCTTCTGTCTTTGATCATTGCTCCTCTAAATAATATAAGAGATTTTCAGGATTGGGCTTTAGTGTCAATTTATCACAAAGGAAGCACTGTTGCTTGTTATTTGTTCAAGCCTCATTCCTATGGAGGCCTATTTTTGTATAAAAATTATTACCAACCTGGTAAATGATGAGGCCTCAGTGTATTCAAATGATGTCACATCATCAGGAAAAAATCCACCCGAAGAATACATTTAGGTATCAAGCCTTTGAAAGTTCTCTAGACTAAGCAATCTCCAATTTGCCACCTCCAAATTGAATGAGAGAAGATTCTTTTAATTTAAACTTTAAAGTTTCTATTCAGTTCCTTAAGCAAAAGGAGGAAAGAAAAATGGAAGCTCTCAGGGAGATCTGTATCTCTTTTGCATATGATGAACCAACCAGTAGTATTAGTTTAAACTGCAGTAGCTTTACAAACTAGTCAATTTAAGGTATTTCAGCCTAAACTCAGATGACACTAAACTCTCTGAGTTCCCTGAAACTTTTAAATAACAGCCATTAACGTGAAAATGAAACTGACTAAATAATGGAGACTTCCTTTGTTAATGACACAGGTAACAATCCTTTTCTACCTAGAATATGCAGAGGAGTAAAATACATTAGGATTTTTGTTATTTTTTTAATGATCCCCTCCCTCCCCTCATCCCCTCTCCCTTTCTCTCTTGGACTCTCATCCTTCCTATCTATTTATCTTCCTTCCTTCCTAACTTCTGCTAAAAGATAAACTGAGGCATATTAAAAATTTTAAGAGTTTATTTGAGTAAATATCAATTCTAATTGGGCAGTGCCAAACCTGAAGTGGTTAGGAGGTCACCACCTATACAGGTTCAGGGAGAGACTTTCCATAAAGAAAAGGTAGAAGCAAAGTGAGGAAATTATTGATTGAGTGTAGCTTAAAGCCAAATTGGCTGTTTGTGATTAGTTGTCCTTATGGGTTTCAATTTCTTAACCCTGAGCCATTTACAAGTGTCGACTGAAACAAAATGCACAACATGAGAGTTGTGAGTTAAGTTTTATTTGGGGAAAAATGAGGACTATAGCCCAGGAGACAACATTTCAGATAGCTCTGAGAAACTGCTCCGAAGAGGTTGGGGGGAAGATCAGTGTTATATATGATTTTAGTGGAGGGGGTACATGCAGTCAAGTATACATTTTGGCAGCGGCTTGCTGTTAGTCACGAGAAGCAGATGTCCCTGTTAATGATTTTAGTGCTTTTCTAGATATGAGGAGATGAAAGCATTGGGCTCATAAAATCTTCTCCCGAAAATATCTAACTATCTAAAGCCCTGTACTGCCAGTTTTTCTCAGAGCACAGAGTGCCTCATTCCTGATCTCTACACTGAACTCCTTTCAGGGTATGTTGAAGGTCAGTGGTTGCAGCAGCTCATTATTTAATCCTTGTAGAGGTAGATGGAAAATGCTAATTTTTCATTAGAACAAGTTTAGATTTTGGGCTTCTTACAAGGCTGCCAAGGCATTAAAGCCACATCAATCAAATGGCTTCCTAGTTTAATTAATTTAATCCTCCCTTCCTTCCTTGCTTCCTTCCTTCCTTCCTTCCCTTACTTTCTTTCTTTCCATTAAGCACTGAAGATTTCCTAAGAAGGATTCTCCCTCCAGGAGTGGAGGCACAAGTCAGGATATAGATTTGGTGATGTATACTCACAAACACAAGAAACAATTGCTCATTCAAACTAACATCCACCTTGTCTAAACCGCATCTCAGCTGGTGTTGCTTTCTGTCTAATGAGAAAGAATTTCAAGATATATATGGTTACGGATTTTCCCATATTTTTGCCAGCTAATTAAAAGCTGAACTTTTTCTACAATTCAATGAGAGGAAGAGTTAAAGAGGTTACTCACTACTGTTTTGTATTCTTTGTATTTTTAAAATACTTTCAAACTGCTTAAAATGCTTTAAAAATTTGTATTTATAAAATGCTTAGAAATCTTTTAAGTTCTCATAATCCAGGTACCATTAGTAATAATCACATTGTCTAGAAAACACATCTTAGACTAGGGGAGTCACCAAGTGCACATTATTTAAACCATCTAATGGTATATTGTTTGCAAATGATCAAGGTTTATTAAAGCACTATTTTTTCATTCACCATAGAGTTTGAAAGCCATGAATCCATTATTCTGAAATATTCTTCTCAGAAAAAAAGAATGAAAAAAATGGCCTTGTTTAAAAAAAGGGCTTTGGCGTTCGGTGGAGTTTAAAACATAGCTTGAATCTGATTTGTGACCTCAAGAAATAGAAAAAAAATCTAGTGTTGGCTTCTAATCGGAAAATAATTCACATTTCAGACACCTTTTTAGCTGATCTCTAGTAGACTGGACATCTTTGAACAAAGATTTCTAAGGTCTCATTAGAGCTTTATCTTCCTAAAAGTGAAATCATTTCCCAGCTACGAGAGAAGGCACAGAAGGAACATTGAAGAATACGTGGTTGCCAAGCAAGTTGCCCAATTGATCAAAGACTTTAAATGGAGTTGATCGGTATATGGGAAAATGCATTACATTAATAAATAAACCTGAAACATTAGATGTAATGGAGGACAATACCTGTGACAGAACATACTAGTATAGTATTTTCCCATATATTCTCAGGTAACACTATTAAGACATCTAGTAGGAAAAAAATAGATTTTCTTTACTGTCTTTGACTATATGTCAATCAATGACAAGGTAACAAAGTCAATTTGAAATTTTGAAGAAGAAAGCAAATTTTACCTTATATCCTCTTAAATGTAGTGACATGAGATTTATGTCTATAATGGTATAATGGAAATATATCACATCGTCTAGAGAGATTGGTTCAAGATGGCAGAGTAGAAGGACATGAACTCACTCCCTCTTGAGAGAACAGTGGAATCACAACTAACTGCTGAACAGTCATAAACAGAAAGACACTGGAACTCACCAAAAAAGATACCCCACATCCAAAAACAAAGGAGAAGCTGCAATGAGATGGTAGGAGAGGCGCAATCACAATAAAATCAAATCCCATAACCGCTGAGTGGTGACCCACAAACTGGAGAAGAATTATACCACAGAAGTCCACCCACTGGAGTGAAGGTTCTGAGCCCCATGTCAGGCTTCCCAACCTGGGGGTCCAACAATGGGAGGAGGAATTCCCAGAGAATCAGACTTTGAAGGCTAGCAGGATTTGATTGCAGGACTTTGACAGGACTCGGGGAAACAGACTCCACTCTTGGAGGGCACACACAAAGTAGTGTGTTCATTAGAACCCAGGGAGCAGTTACCCCATAGGAGACTGAGCCAGACTTACCTGCTGGTGTTAGAGGGTCTCCTGCAGAGGCACAGGGGGCTGTGGCTCACCATGGGGAAAATGACACTGGCAGAAGTTCTGGGAAGTACTCCTTGGCATGAGCCCTCCCAGAGTCAACCATTAGCCCCATCAAAGAGCCTGTAGGCTCCACTGCTGGGTGACCTCAGTCCAAACAACCAACAGGGAGGGAACTCAGCCCCACCCATCAGCAGACAAGTGGATAAAAGTTTTACTTAACTCTGTCCACCAGAGCAACACCCAGCTCTACCTACCACCAGTCCCTCTCATCAGGAAGTTTGCACAAGCCTCTTAGATAGCCTCATCCACCAAAAGGCAGACAAAAGAAGCAAGAAGAACTACAATCCTGCAGCCTATGGAAAGAAAACCACATTCACAGAAAGACAGACAAAAAGAAAAGGCAGAGGACTAAGTACCAGGTGAAGGAACAAGATAAAACCCCAGAAAAACAAATAAATGAAGTGGAGATAGGCAATCTTCCAGAAAAAGAATTCAGAATAATGATAGTGACGATGATCCAGGACCTCAGAAAAAGATAGGAGGCAAAGATCAAGAAGATGCAAGAAATGCTTAACAAACACCTAGAAGAATTAAAGAACAAACAAACAGAGATGAATAATACAATAACTGAAATAAAAATACATTAGAAGGAATCAATAGCAGAATAACCAAGGCAGAAGAACGGATAAGTGACCTGGAAGACAGAATGGTGGAATTAACTGCTGTGGAACAGAATTAAAAAAAAGAATGAGAAGAAATGAAGACAGACTAAGAGACCTCTGGGAAAACATTAAACACACCAACTTTCACATTACAGAGGTACAAGAAGGAGAAGAGAGAGAGAAAGGACCCGAGAAAATATTTGAAGAGGTTATAGTCAAAAACTTCCCTAACGTGGGAAAGGAAATAGCCCCCGAGGTCCAAGAATCACAGAGAGTCCCAGGCAGAATAAACCCAAGGAGAAAAACACTGAGACACATAGTAATCAAATTGACAAAAATTAAAGACAAAGAAAAATTATTAAAAGAGAAAAACAACAAATAACATACAAGGGAACTCCCATAAGGTTAACAGCTGATTTCTCAGCAGAAACACTATAAGCCAGAAGGGAGTGGCACCATAAATTTGAAGTGATTAAAGGGAAGAACATACAACCAAGATTACTCTACCCAGAAAAGATCTCATTCAGATTCAACAGAGAAATCAAAAGCTCTACAGACAAGCAAAAGCTAACAGAATTCAGCACCACTAAACCAGCTGTACAACAGATACTAAAGGAACTTCTCTAAGTGGGAAAAATAAGAGAAGAAAAGGACCTACAAAAACAAATCCAAAACAATTCGTAAAATGGCAATAGGAACATACATATCGACAGTTACCTTAAATGTGAATGGATTAAATACTCCAACCAAATGACACAGACTGGCTGAATGGACACAAAAACAAGACCAATATATATGTTGTCTACAAGAGACCCACTTCAGATATAGGGACACATACAGACTGAAAGTGAGGGGATGTAAAAAGGTATTCCATGCAAATGGAAATCAAAAGAAAGCTGGAGTAGCAATACTAAAATCAGACAAGATAGACTTTAAAATAAAGACCGTTATAAGAGACAAAGAAGGACACTACATAATGATCAAGGGATCAATCCAAGAAGATATATGCACATAACATAGGAGCACCCCAATATATAAGGCAAATGCTAGCACCCATAAAAAGAGAAATCAATTGTAACACAATAATAGTGGGGGACTTTAACACCCCCTTTCATCAAGGGACAGATCATCCAGAGAGAAGATCAATAAGGGAACACAGGCCTTAAATGAAACTTTAGACCAGAGAGAATTGGTAATTATAGAGCATTCCATCCAAAAGCAGCAGAATACACATTCTTCT
This sequence comes from Phocoena phocoena, assembly GCF_963924675.1. Lineage (NCBI taxonomy): Eukaryota > Metazoa > Chordata > Mammalia > Artiodactyla > Phocoenidae > Phocoena > Phocoena phocoena. The sequence continues at coordinate 71,690,793 of NC_089220.1, read as the reverse complement.
CAAGCACACATGGAACATTCTCCAGGATTGACCACATGTTGGCCACAAAGTGAGCCTTGTTAAATTTAAGGAAATTGAAATCATATCAAGCATCTTTTCCAACCACAACACTATGAGATTAGAAATCAACAAGGAAAAAATACTGTAAAAACTACGAACAGACAAGTGGAGGCTAAACAATATGCTACTAAACAATCAATGGATCACTGAAGGAATCAAAGAGGAAATCAAAAAATACCTAGAGACAAATTAAAATGAAAGAATGATGATCCTAAATCTATGGGATGTGGCAAAAGCAGTTCTGAGAGAAAAGTTTATAGCAATACAATCTTACCTCAGGAAACAAAATCACAAATAAACAACCTAAAATTATACCTAAAGCAACTGGAGAAAGAAGAACAATCAAAACCCAAAGTTTGTAGAAGGAAAGAAATCATAAAGATCAAAGCAGGAATAAATGAAATAGAAACAAAGAAAACAGTATCAAAGATGAATAAAATTAAAAGCTGGTTCTTTGAAAAGATAAACAATATTGATAAACCTTTAGCCAGACTAATCAAGAAAAAAAAGGGAAAGGGCTCAAATCAATAAAATTAGATATGAAAAAGGAAAAGTTAGAATGGACACCACAGAAATACAAAGGATCATAAGAGACTACCACAAGGAACATATGCCAATAAAATGGACAACCTGGAAGAAATGGACAAATTCTTAGAAAGGTATAACCTTCCAAGACTGAACCAGGAAGAAATAGAAAATATGAACAGACCAATCACAAGTAATGAAATTGAAACTGTGATTAAAGAAGTGCCAACAAACAAAAGTCCAGGACCAGAGGGCTTCGCGAGCAAATTCCAACAAACATTTAGAGAAGAGTTAACACTTATCCTTCTGAACCTATTTCAAAAAATTGCAGTGGAAGGAATACTCCCAAACTCATTCTACCCTCATTCTACCACCATCACCCTGAAACCAAAACCAGACAAAGATACCACAAAAAAAGGAAATTACAGACGAATATCCCTGATGAACATAGACACAAAAATCCTCAACAAAATACAAGCAAACAGAATCCAACAACACATTAAAAGGATCATACACCATAATCAAGTGGGATTTTTCCCAGGGATGCAAGGATTTTTCAATATCTGCAAATCAATCAGTGTGATACACCACATCAACAACTTGAAGAATAAAAACATATTATCTCAATAGATGCAGAGGGAAAATACCCCAACATAATAAAGGCCATATACAACAAACCCACAGCAAACATCATTCTCAATGGTGAAAAACTGAAAGCATTTCCTCTAAGATCAGGAACAAGACAAGGACGTCCACTCTCGACACTCTTATTCAACATAGTTTTGGAAGTCCTAGCCACGGCAATCAGAGAAGAAAAAGAAATAAGAGGAATACAAATTGGAAAAGAAGAAGTAAAACTGTCACTGTTTGCAGATGACATGATACTATACATAGAGAATCCTAAATATACCACCAGAAAACTACTAGAGTTAATCAATGAATTTGGTAAAGTTGCAGGATACAAAATCAATGCACAGAAATCTCTTGCATTCCTATACACTACAACGAAAGATCAGAAAGAGAAATTAAGGAAACAATCCCATTCACCATTGCAACAAAAAATAAAATACCTAGGAATAAACCTACTTAAGAAGGTAAAAGACCTGTACTCAGAAAACTATAAGACATTGATGAAAGAAATCAAAGATGACACAAACAGATGGAGAGATATACCATGTTCTTGGATTGGAAGAATCAATATTGTGAAAATGACTATACTACCCAAAGCAATCTACAGATTCAGTGAAATCCCTATCAAATTACCAATGGCATTTTTTACAGAACTACAACAAAAAAATCTTAAAATTAGTACGGAGACACAAAAGACTTCGAATAGTCAAAGCACTCTTGAGGGAAAAAAAATGGAGAAATCAGACTCCCTGACTTCAGACTATACTACAAAGCTACAGTCATAAAAACAGTATGGTACTGGCACAAAAACAGAGATATAGATCAATGGAACAGGATAGAAAGCCCAGAAATAAACCCATGCACCTATGGTCAATTGACCTATGACAAAGGAGGCAGGACTATACAATGGAGGAAAGACAGTCTCTTCAATAAATGGTGTGGGGAAAACTGGACAGCTACATGTAAAAAGATGAAATTAGAACATTCTTTAACACCATACACAAAAATATACTCAAAACGGATTAAAGACTTAATGTAAGACCGGACACTATAAAACTCTTAGAGGAAAATATAGGAAGAACACTCTTTGACATAAATCACAGAAAGATCTTTTTTGACCCACCTCCTAGGGTAACAGAAATAAAAACAAAAATAAACAAATGGAACTTCATGAAACTTAAATGCTTTTGCACAGCAAAGGAAACTATAAACAAGATGGAAAGACAGCCCTCAAAATGGGAGAAAATATTTGCAAATGACGCAACATACAAGGGATTAGTCTCTGAAATTTATAAACAGCTCATGTGGCTCAACACCAAAAAATCAAAAAATGGGCAGAAGACTTAAATAGACATTGCTCCAAAGAAGACATACAGATGGCCAAGAAGCACATGAAAAGATACTCAACCTCGCTAATAATTAGAGAATTGCAAAAGAAAGCCACAATGAGATATCACCTCATACCAGTCAGAATGGCCACCATCAAAACAATCTACAAACAATAAGTGCTGGAGAGGGTGTGGAGAAAAGGGAACCCTCTTGCACTGTTGGTGGGAATGTAAATTGATACAGTCACTATGGAGAACAGTATGGAGGTTCCTTAAAAAACTAAAAATAGAATTACCATATGACCCAGCAGTCCAACTACTGAGTATATATCCAGAGAAGACCATAATTGAAAAAGACACATGCACCCTAATGGTCATTGCAACACTATTTACAATACCAGGTCATGGAAGCAACTTAAATGCCCATCGACAGATGAGTGGATAAGGAAGCTGTGGTACATATATACAATGGAATATTACTAGGCCATAAAAAGGAATGGAATTGGGTGATTTGTAGAGATGTGGATGGACCTAGAGATTGTCATACAGAGTGAAGTAAGTCAGAAAGAGAAAAACAAATATTGTATATTAATGCATATATGTGGAATCTAGAAAAATGATACAGATGAATCGGTTTACAAGGCAGAAAATAGAAACACAGATGTAGAGAACAAACATATGGATACCAAGGGGGGAAAGAAGGGGGCAGAGGGTGGTGGCTTTGGGAAGAATTGGGAGATTGGGATAGACATATATACAGTAATATGTATAAAATAGATAACTAATAAGAACCTGTGATATAAAAAGGGTTCCCTTTTTATATTTTACTATATTTTATATTTTACTATTGATTTCTCTTTTTATGGGTGCTAGTATTTGCCTTATATATTGGGGTTCTCCTATGTTATGAGCATATATATTTACAATTGTTATATCTTCTTGGATTGATCCCTTGATCATTATGTAGTGTCCTTCTTTGTCTCTTATAACGGTCTTTATTTTAAAGTCTATCTTGTCTGATTTTAGTATTGCTACTCCAGCTTTCTTTTGATTTCCATTTGCATGGAACACCTTTTTACACCCCCTCACTTTCAGTCTGTATGTGTCCCTATATCTGAAGTGGGTCTCTTGTAGACAACATATATATTGGACTTGTTTTTGTATCCATTCAGCCAGTCTGTGTCATTTGGTTGGAGCATTTAATCCATTTACAGTTAAGATAATTATCGATATGTATGTTCGCATTTCCATTTTCTTAATTGTTTTGAATTTGTAGGTCTTTTTTCTTCCCTTCTTCTTTTGTTCTCTTCTCTTGTGATTTGATGACTAACTTTAGTGTTGTGTTTGGATTCCCATTTCTTTTTTTGTGTGTGTATCTATTGTAGATTTTTGGTTTGTTGTTACCCTGAGGATTTGATATAGCAGTATGTGTAAAAACAAGATTGTTTTGTGTTGCTGGTCTTTTAATTTCAAATGCATTTCCAATATCCTGAATTTGTGCCCTCCTCTTCTCAGACTTCCTGCTTTTGATTCATATTTGTGTGCAGATGATTTCCTGACTTTATGTTTGCCTTTACCAGTTAGCTTTTCCATTTGTAATTTTCTTGTTTCTAGTAGTGGCTTTTTCTTTTCTGCTTAGAGAATTTCCTGTAGCAATTGTTGCAAATCTGGTTTGGTGGTTATGAATTCTCTTAGCTTTTGTTTGTCTGTAAAGCTTTTGATTTCTCCACTGAATCTGAATGAGATCCTTGCTGGTACAGTATTTTTGGTTGTAGCTTCTTCCCTTTCATCACTTGAAATACATCTTGCCACTCCCTTCTGACCTGCAGAGTTTTTGCTGAGAAATCAGCTGATAACCTTATGGGAGTTCCCTTGTATATTATTTGTTGTTTTTCCCTTTTAGTTTTTAATAATTTTTCTTTATGTTTAATTTTTGTCAGTTTGATTACTATGTGTCTCGGCATGTTCCTCCTTGGGTTTATCCTGCCTGGACTCTCTGTGCTTCCTGGACTTGGGTGATTGTTTCCTTTCCCAGGTTAGGTAAGTTTTCAGCTCTTATCTCTTCAAATATTTTCTCAGGGGTACCAGAAGGAGAAGAGAGAGAGAAGGACCTGAGAAAGAAGCTGCAAATGTTGGTGCATTTAATGTTGTTCCAGAGGTCTCTTAGTCTGTTTTCATTTCTTTTCATTCTTTTTTCTTTATTACGTTCCATGGCAGTGATTTCCAACATTCTGTCTTCCCGGTCATTTATCTGTTCTTCTGCCTCAGTTATTCTGCTATTGATTCCTTCTAGTGTGTTTTTCACTTCAATTATTGTATTGTTCATCTCTGTTTGTGTTTTAGTTCTTCTAGGTCTTTGTTAAACATGTCTTGTATCTTCTCAATCTGTGCCTCCATTCTTTTTCTGAGATCTTCAATCATCTTCACTATCATTACTCTGAATTCTTTTTGTAGTAGATTGTCTATCTCCACTTCACTTAGTTTTTCTTCTGGGGTTTTATCTTGTTCCTTCATCTGGGACATATTCCTCTGCCATCTCATCTTGTCTAACTTTCTGTGATTATGGTTTCCCTTCCATAGGCTGCAGGGTTATAGTTCTTCTTGCTGCTGCTGTCTACCCTCTGGTTGATGAATGTGTCTAAGAAGCTTGTGGAGGCTTTGTGGTGGGAGGGCCGGGTTCCTGCCTGCTTGTGGGTGGAGCTGGGTCTTGTCCCTCTGGTGAGCAGAGCCATGCTCAGGAATACTTTAAGCAGCCTGTCTGCTGATGGGTGGGGCTGTGTTTCTGCCCTGTTGGTTGTTTGGCCTGAGGCTTCCCAGCACTGCATCATACAGCCTGTTGGGTGGGGCTAGGTCCTGGGAGATAAATGGTCCAGGAGGGCTCACACCAGAGCTGCTGCTGTCAGTGTCTTTGTGCCTGCAGTGAGCCACAGCTACCCCCCACCTCTGCAGGAGGTTCTCCAATACTAGCAGGTAGGTCTGGCCCAGTCTCTCATGAGGTCACTGCTTTATTCCCTGGGTCCTGGTGCACACTAGAGTGTTTGCCCTCCAAGAGTGGAGCTTCTGTTTCCCTCAGCCCTGTGGAATTCCTGCAATCAAACCCTGCTGGCCTTCAAAGCCAGATTCTCTGCAGGCTTCTTCTCCCATTGCCAGAACCCCAGGCTGGGAAGCCTGACGTGGGGCTCAGGACTTTCACTTCTGTGGGACAACTCCTGTGGTATAATTATTCTCCAATTTATGGGTCATGCACCCAGCAGGTATGAGATTTGATTTTATCGTGATTGTGCCCCTCCTACCATTTTGTTATGGCTTCTTCTTTGTCTTTGGGTGTAGGGTATCTTTTTTGGTAGGTTCCAGCATTTCTTTTGTTGATGGTTGTTCAGCAGTTAGTTGTGATTTAGGTGTTTTTGTAAGAAAGGGTGAGCTCACATCCTTCTACTCCACCATCTTGCTCTCAAGTCCCCTGAAAAACCACCTTTAATATTCTAAATAATCCATAGCAAGAATCCTTTATTTTCCATCGCAAGTCTCAGAAATTCCAAATATATTTGGTACATAGGGTAAAAGATACCTTTCTCTCTCTCCTGTAGCCTTGTTTATTGAATGTGTGTGAGGAGGAGGAAGTGGGGGTAATGGTGGGAAGAGAACTTGACTAATTATGCTTATTTGAAAAATGAATGCTAATTCAATTAAGTGGAAGGAAAAGGAAAAAGAACCATCAGTTGAATATAATAATATCTTATGAAAAAATGAAGGAATTAGTAAAAATTAAGTACTTAGCATAGCATTTGCCATAATAGACAATCAACAAGTTTCCTACCTTCACTTTCCCTTTTCTAGATTCCAAATATAGTTTCCAAAACTTGAACAGAGGCAAGAAGTTTCAACTCTACTGGCAAAACAACAAAAAATTGTGAAATTCATAACTTTTTCACAGTTGCAATCTCACAGAAGACAAAAGAAATAATGCAAAAAATAAACCTTATATGGGATATTCTTTTGTTCAACAAGGAAAATAAAACAGGTTTAATTCAAACGTTCAGGAACTTGGGTAGGTGTTCATGATAATGAGCAGATAAAGCTAGATGTGGTTAGATGTATAAATGGTGTAATGAAGTGAAAGTATGTGACTCTGGAGTTAGACAGTTGTGGAAAATGTATTTAATCCCTCTGAGTTATAATTTCTTCATCAGCAAAATAAGAATGCCAACTTTTAAGGTCATTATAAGGATTAAATGAGATACTGTTGGTAACATCTAGGTAATACCTAGTAAATGCAAACAACTCCATTTACTCTGCTTTCTTTTCAGGTTAGGAACATACATTTCGAATAGTTTAAAGAAAAGATTAATATGGCACCATGATAAGAGACTTTGGGAAAGAATGTGGCTTATACAAAAGATTCTGAAAAATGGCATCGGGATTACACAATTGCAAATGGTCCATGAGAAAAACAAAAGCATTCAAAGAAGTCCTGCGGTTGCTCAGAGGGTATACGATTAGTTTAAATTTTTTACTGATGCGTGTAATTTGGAAGAGGGATACAAAACCAAGAATACACACAAAAGATTGGCATTAACCTATGAATTATTTAAAAAGGTGAACACTCAAAATGATCTGAGACTTGGTGGGTGAAGCATTCAAAGAGAAAAGAAAACAAGAATTTTAAATTCATATTCTCAGCAGGATGATTAACAAGGAAGTGAGGGATGTGCCTGATGCTTAGGGAGAAGGATCTTGGGACATCAGACGTCTGAGAGGGAGCAAACCTATAATCACCTTCAGGAATGTGAATGGCCTTCACACTAGGTGTGGAAAAACAGGATAAAGAGGCATTATACCTTAGGATAAGAGAGGAAAAACTTGAAGAGTAACATTCCATTATAACTTAAGTAGATATTTATCCCCTACCAGGCATGTAGAGATACGCTGGTAATAAAATTGAAACAGTTATAGTTTCTGTTTTTGTGGAGCTTATAATCAATAAATAAAAAATTATATAGATAAATATATACAGCTTAAGTCTGAAAACTGTCAGGACCAAAATATTTCAAAATTCAATTTGTTTTAGATTTTATAAAGGCAATATATATATATACTATGCATTCAAAACAAAACAAAACAAAACCAACAGCAGGGCCTGGAAGGACACCCCATAATCAATGACATTAAAATTTCCCCAGTAAAATGTAGGAATAATCACCAAAAGTGAGATTAAAAACTGTGAATATCATTACAGTTTATGTATATAGAAATAAACAATAAATGGAATCGAGACAGAGATGATAAGTATTTTGTTGCTTTTTAATTCTAATTTTTTTGAAGTTTCAAACATATACAGATACAAACCAATTAGATTTGTGTTATACATTCCATAAATGTTTACAATATCTGTTTGCATGAGGGTCTCAAAGAAAGGGCTACATCAGTGTGAAGGGTAGTGGAACATGCCATCCCAAAATATGTGATTTTGGCATAAGGATTATTTTGAGCTGAAGGCAATTGAGGAGAAAAAGATACAAGAAAAGCTCTCTTCTCTCTATTTGCCTAAAAGCAGAACATACATTTGTAAAGGTGTCCTCCCTCCCCTCTCTACCAGGAAAAACAAAACTACCCTTATCAGCCCAGGGACCGCACCAAAGGAATTTGCCTAACAAACTTCAGTAACTAACCCTTATCTTTGATTAGTTCCCCCATATATTTACCTCCCCACAATTTGCCAACTTAGAAACTCAAAGTCCTTTGTCATGGCAATTCTCTAAAAATTTATTGTGTTTTGTGTTGTTTTTGTTAAGATACTATATAAGCCAGAGTTCTAACTACCCCTCTGAATTACTCATCTCTGAGTGTTCCCATGTGTACTGTGCTAGGCACATGTTAATAAATTCCTCTTTGTTTTTCTCTAGCTGATTTGTCTTTTGCCAGTCTAACTTACAGGGCACCAGCCAATAAATCTAAGATGTGTGGAGAGAAAATACTTTTTTCCTCTCCTACAAGTGTCACAATTGTCATTTATATTAGTTTGGAGTGGGACAGAGTAAAACTCTGTAGTCACAGGGCTGAATGACTCATTGAGAGAAATTAAATGTCAAAACGTTTCTTTTTACAGGAAGTTCAAGAGAGAGATTTGTGTCCAAAAATGATAAAATTTCAGATTTTTTTTCCATGATAGCTTTCTTGCAATGGGCTTATGCTACTAGAAAATATTTCTTGTCCACATAGTAACACACAGATTAACTGTGTACCTCTTCCAAATATCTCATGCTGGCTTTCTCAATTCTCACCATCTTCAGTTGGTGTGTGCCCACATTGTTGCCTTCTAGGAAATTTATCACTCATATCTTATCCTGTTGATGTTCTCTCATGGGCTATGTTTAAGTTTTTTGTAGGAACAGAGCACCAGTCCATTAGCATTATAAATTTGCTCAGGAAGCAGGTTTTTTCCCCCAGATATTCTGTCAAATCCATCAATGCAATTTTCAGCTGCATCATAATTTATGTAAACCCCTTTCCAACAGATTTTCTGAAACTTTATGCCACGATACTCCTTAAATTTTGTGTAGACAACTTTCTAAATCGTCCTATCATCTTCAATTTTCTGTTTTGCTTGTTGCATTCTAGCTTGTTCATGACCAACAAACCAGTTAATACCTATATTCTCCTAATGTCAAACTCACTTGATAAGTGAACGGTTATTTTAGGTTTTGCCATGTGCATTTTATTTTTATGTTTTATTGTTTTTTATTTATCATGGTCACTAAAATCCTTCAACAACTTGTCTTTCTCTATTTTTAAGTCTTACGTGCTACCCTACCCTTCAAAAATATGCTTCGCAGCTGTACCACACTGAAGCATCTACAGTAACTACAACTCTATGTGGCTGATATTGACAGATGCTCCCTTTCTTCTTCTCACTGTTAATCACATCACTTCTTAGTGCAATAACACTCAAAGTCACAAAATAGAAAAAAAAATGCCACAAAATATTTGTTCTCCACAGAGGCATCTGGGATGTGGTAGTGGCATTGAGACATAACTAATGGCTTGCATCAGTTCAGGTTAAAAGAGAAGTTAGCACAAACTTTAAGAGAAAACTTAAGTGGTTCAAAGCATTTTAGGTCTTGGGATTTGGGGATACTGTGGGATCTTTTAACCAAACTGTTTACATGTCTAGGTCCATCTGAGTTATATCTCATGGGCTGAAATAATTTGCAATGCAATCTATGTCACTGTTTAGGATATTTGAAAAATTATAGTTATTTAAGATGATAATTAGGACTGGAAATATGCAAAAGTGATCAGTCTCCAAAAGGAGGAAAAGTACATTGCAGACAAAAATTACAGAAAAGAATTTTGAGTGTCTACCATTGACCACACTCTCAGTCTTCTGAGGACCAACAAGTCCATATCTCAGGGGATGCTGGAGCAGAGGTTGACTGGCTCATGAGGTTGTTTTGGACTCAGCTCCCAAACTGAACGCTCCTTTCGGTCTGTCTACTCTGTAGCTGACCAATTGATTCATTTCCCCTGTGCCCACTATTTTGCTTCTGTCATTTTCTAGATATGGATGCTCTATTCTCCTACAATTTCAACCTCCTTCAAACCACTGCTACATTTTGCAGTCCAGGCTATTCCTGTCTTTACCATTCATGCATTTCACCCTGAATGATCACTGCTTAGCCCCAGGACTCTTCTTATAATGATTTGTTCCCCATTAGTAGACCAAGACTTGAAGCCCATTGTACCCTGAGCCTACCCCTCAGTCTAGGCCGCAGCTTCCAGTTGGTCCTATGTCAGAAAGTAAACACATCGACAGTCAGCACAAGTGTGCTCAGGTACTCATACCAAATTTCCTTCCTCCCTCTGCCCTGCCTCCTTCTTTTGGATTGCTATGGCATTATAAGGTGGTAGATCAAAGAACTGTGATCAAAATCAATGTGCAAATTCATCCACAATATCTTGTAGAATGAAATAGTAAAATGCTCTTCAACAATTGTTTCCTTTATGGGCTTTCACATGCTGTCCAGTATTAACAACTGGACCCCTAAATATGTTGCTGCCCATGTTTATATCAATAACTTAAACAGGAACATAAAAACAACATTTATAAAGTATGCAAATGATACGAATTACAGGACATGACAAAGTAAAGATTGGGGCAAAGTAATAAAATAACATTTAGTGAGGATAAATGTTAATGTTATTTGGTACCAAAAATATGTCTAAACTCATTAACATGAAAAAATAATTTAGGGCTTCCCTGGTGGCGCAGTGGTTGAGAGTCCGCCTGCTGATGCAGGGGACACGGGTTCATGCCCCGGTCCGGGAAGATCCCACATGCCGTGGAGCGGCTGGGCCCGTGAGCCATGGCCGCTGAGCCTGTGTGTCCGGAGCCTGTGCTCCGCAACAGGAGAGGCCACAACAGTGAGAGGCCCGCATACCGCCAAAAAAAAAAAATAAAAAAAAAAAATAATTTAGCCCAGGCCCCATCAGACAAGTTAATGCCCTTAACAGTATCTTCAGTCAGTAATTTTTCTACTTTTTAAACCATTGCTGATAGGTATTACCCAAAATAGCCTATGCCACTTTTGAAAAAATCTAATGGTAAGACAATTCTTCCTACTATGGGGTTAAATTTCACCTTGTTTTAACATATATTAGTTTAACTTCTACCTTTCGATAGCAGCTATACAGACATTTGAAGAAAGCTCTCAAAAGAAATAGGTATCACATCATTTTTTCCTTATGCTTCTTCCCAGTTCCTCCTAAGACATCTCCTTAAATCTCCTAACTATTCTTGCCCTTCACCCCAGAAATACTACAGTATATCAAAATGTTTCAAAGTGCAGGATACAGAAATCAACACATCAAGAGGACATGATTGCCAGTTGACCCACGAACTGGACCTGGACAATGGGAGTCTCCTTCCCCCTCCCCTGTCCTTGGAATGTGTGCTCTGACCACTGTTCCTATAGTCAGAGCTGTTTCAAGGGTGCAGCCTTGACAGAGTAAGGTGTTGTTGAGACCATCTGGACTGTGACTGTGACTGAACCTAGTTAAGGCCTCTCTATTAACTTCTAAAATTCTGACAGGTTGATGCAGAGATCTACTCATCTTGTGGCCGCTCAAGACAAGCCTTGTACATAGTTCCCTTTCTTATTGAAGCTGCCACCTACCAATCTGGAGTGGTCTGCCTCTTTCTTGGGTCTCTCTTGCTGTCTGTGTATGCGGACCAGTCTCAGATTTCACTGGAAAGCTCTTAAGGTTGCGAACCAACACACATATTTCAGGTGGGAGCTTATAAGCACATAATAGAATAGTTATTTTATCTCCTTTTTTCTGAATACTTTATCTATTAATAAATACAATCTTATGATACATAAAGGCAGGGTAGGAAAGACCTAGTTGGGATATATATATATATATATATATATACACACATACGTACACACACACACACACATATATATACATATATATGTGCATATATATGTATATGTATGTATGTGTGTGTGTGTGTACGTGTGTGTGTATATATATATATATATATATATATATATATATATATATATATATGAGAAAATGTCTGAAGTTCTTAACTGACTTCAAGCTTACTATGAGCCAGTTCTGTGATACAGCTGATCAACCATTTAAGCAAATTCAATGGCATTAGTAGAGGTATGATATCTAGACTTTAGAAATTAATATCCTTGTTACACACTGCATTGATTATACGATACCTGGAATATTGTTTCCATTCTTAGAAAATATTTACTCTTGGGATCTTGACAAACCATCGTGCATTCAGAAAACAGTAGTCAGGAAGATAAGGGCAGTCTCCTAACCAGGTGACATGAGGAACTGCTGGTGTAACATGGCATCTCAGGTCAGGAAGGAACTCACCAGGGATGGCTGCCATCAAAACTCTGAAGCGCGACACCTGGAAGAGAGTCGTTTATTGTGGTCATTCCATAAAGCAGACTAGACAAATGGGTGAAAGGTACAGAGAGGCAGGATTTAGAATAGGTACTTTGACATGTGGTAAATTCGCAGTCACTGCAAGTATTCAGGTAGAGGTGGATTTCTATTTAGCAAGAATAATGTGTTATGGATTCAGACATTAGATGACAGTTTGAGTAAATCTATAATTTCCCTTCAAAAGCTAAGCTTCTAGAATTTCTAATACCAAAGTTTCCCATCAGTTCAAGAAAAAAAAAACAGGTATATTGGCAGTGAGGTGACATAGAGGCAGAAAACGAAAGCTATATACGCATCATGCAATGCTCCTTTGAGACAGAGAAAAAGAGCTTGTCTGTAGCATTAGCCCGTCCTTTCCCCTGGTCCACTATGATGCTAACCTCTGGCAGGTCATTTCCTACCAACCTCTTCTGAGACTTCGGACCACTCTGCCCCATACCTCCTGGTGTCAGATGCTCTTCAACAGCGAGAAGCAACAGGGAGGAGGGATTTAATTCCCTCCATTAATTAACTTACATTCTAACCTCTGGAGGCCCTTTTGATAGTGTTTTTTCTATATTAAGTTATAATTTTTGATGAAATATTAGAGGTCATTTAAATCACTAAGAAAATTATGTATGTTAATATACATCCATGCATGCATTTAATCAAGCATATACAAACATTTATTTCAAGTGTCATTCTCAAGTCATTTCTCAAACCAGGCAAAAGGTAAGATTTTTCACTTCTCTTCTTATTTAGTAAGTTAGAAATTGAATTAGTAAAAATGGAAGTTAGGTATGAAATAATAAAAATGTAAGATTCTAAGCAGATGATAAATTGGGTAGGCCAGTGAAGAATAAAAGTTCTGAGAAACACTCACGTACCTAACAGTCAATATGATTTATAATAATTTAAAAATATTAGGTGTTAAAGAAGTATTACAATTAGTATTTGATGTTCCTGTCCTTTTTTAAAAAATGGCTTGCCTGGTAGTAAACAAGTATTATAGGTGTTGCTTTCTTCTTTACAGAAAAAGCAAAAAACTGTTATACCAAGTAGTTGGTAGATTTAATATTAGAATGATTTAAGAGTTTCCATAAAGTGAGAAAGGCTGAAGTCATTACCATTTTAACCGTGTCTTGGTATGTATTAATAAGGAGACGATAAAGATATAAACCCCTTAAGCAATCCATATAGAGAGAAGTGCTTATGGGTACAGGTCTTTGGTACTTGACCATCAGTTTCCCAAAAGTAGTGTTGGTGAGAAATACTAGAGAGATAAAGTGTATGAACAGAGAACTCAGGTATGATTTTCACGCTGTGGTAGCTCTGCTTCTCTTATTTAAGCCAACAACAAAGAAAAATGGCATTGTTCTGCTACATGCACCTCAAGTAACAGGTGCTCTCTAGATGAACAGTAATGATGCCTCAAGAATTAAATAAGGACAACACTGTGGGATGGCAAATAAGAAATAGAATGTAATGGGACAGTCATGATCAGCTATTATAAAACCTATGTGCCAATATTTTGCTTATAAGATTATGCATCAATAGTTCACTCTCAGTTGAATTAGTAAATTTGAAGAAATTGTATTGGAATGCTAACTCACCAAACTAGTTTTGTGCAGTGGCATAGATTGCACGTTTTTGGTATATTTGATAAAAGCAGTGGAGCTAACTGATCACGAGATTCCACCGAGCAGAAATATTTCCGGAACAAACACGGCCAAGAGAAATCAGTATGTCTGTCTGATTAAGGACCTGTAACAAATTTGAAAATTGCGATGCATCAAAGTGAGACTCATCATTTCGGTGACAGGTATGGCTGTGCATGCACTAGTTAAACAAATTATTGGGGATTTGTTATGCACTGGCTGCTTTTGTTAGTTCAGAATAGTCATCCTGGATACCTATGGCAAAAACTGAGAAATTTTTTTTCTAATACTAGTGATAGATAATTTTAAATATTTATAAGTGAACATTTATTACTATGAATAATAAGAAAACAGGAAAGATAACAGAACATCTACTAATATTCTGCTCAAAATTAGTAACGTAGAAGCCTGCAGCCTTATTTGCTACACAGTGTGACCAACAAGATAAGGTTTGGAGCTAAATTATGTTGTGAGTACACTACATAACAGTATAGAATGTCCAGGACATCATTGTCCTCTACTGTACTTTCCACTTTACCTCTGGTTTTTTTTTTGTTTTTTTTTTTTTCCGGTACACGGGCCTCTCACTGCTGTGGCCTCTCCCATTGCGGAGCACAGGCTCCGGACGCGCAGGCTCAGCGGCCATGGCTCACGGGCCCAGCTGCTCCGCGGCATGTGGGATCTTCCCGGACCGGGGCACGAACCCACGTGCCCCGCATCAGCAGGCGGACTCTCAACCACTGCGCCACCAGGGAAGCCCCCTGTGTTTTTTCTCCTTGTCTTCCCCAAGTCCTGAATGCTTCTGATGTGTGGCAGCATCTATTCGTAATGTATTTCAAAGCCAGAAGCACATATCTGCTCGCTAAAGCACGTTAGTGTCCCCAGAGTCCTATATTACCTTTCAGTTCCCTTCTGAAATCATTACCAAATATTCCTTCTATCTCTTGACTCTTCAGCTCCAATTTCGCTTCTGCTAATTTCATCCCAGGACAAAGACAGACCATGATCTAGTGGTTAGACCACGAGGTGTGGCAGGAGCTCATTTGGAGTCTCTGGTTCCCATAAAGGGACTGATTTGCCGCATGGCCCTGGGCAAGTTACTTAGCCTCCATTGCCCCTCATGAACCTGAGTCTTAATAACACCTACCTCACCAGGGGGTGTGAGAATTCATTAATAAGCCATCATTATCAGTCTTCATTATGCATCTCTATGCAATCCCAAACAATCCCTCTTGTTCTAATTGAGCAGTATAGTGTGTCTGTTTTCCTGTGGTTTTATTTTTTTGTGTGTGGGGAGGGACCATTATGTGCTCCCTTCTACTGCTCAAGACAGCTATTAGAACCAGACCATTTTATCTGGGTAATTCAGCTTTGTGGAATTTTTTAAGTCATACAGCAACCTAGATGTTTACACTGAGAAATTAAAATGATAATTATTAGGCTGGGTTCCCATCCATTGCAAAGTGATGGGCTCATTTTTCTCTCTTCCAAACTGCCAGCTAGCTGGCCTCTTTGCTTCTCAAAGCAGCAAAGTTTTACAGAACCGAGGAACATTACCCAAGCCACAGTGCAATAACTCTAATAAACTGTACCTGTGGATGACTCGCTGGTTTATTTATATACTGTATCACAGGTCATTAACAGAAAATAACCCACTGAGATACAACATTCTTGTTTACAGTGAGGTTCTGGTGGTGACAGCAGGAATATAAAACACAAAATCAACAGGGAACACTGAACTAATAAAAAGACAAGGGTCTATAAAGCATAGAAAAAAAACAAAGCCAACTGTGCAGGCAAAAATAAAATAAAATAAACTTCCATCATAAAACAATCAAAAGCTATGGTATATTTATAGAGACCGGGGAACCCAAAGACCTACTGAGTGGGAATATTTATGGGTGTCAGATTGAAAGTCGGGAAATCTGTGTGCTGTTGGGAAGGAAAGCTTGATCGGTTAGATATATCCTTAGAAAAACAGATTTGTTTCCCCTTCTTTCAGTTGTCCTTATCAAACTTTCCAGCCAATAGGCTTTCGGCTATCTTAGTTATTAGGTTCTGGACAATTTTTAAAGACTTTATTGAATTTGTTACAATATTGCTTCTGTTTTAGTTTTTGATTTTAAGAAGAACCTAATATTAGGTTATTAGCTTATTAATGAAGAACCTAATAACTTTCAAAAAGTTAATGTATGTTGAGTTTAGTAAACGCTTGCCAAGAAATTTTTATGCTAAAAAGTAAAATTTTGACCACACTTTCACTATCATGCCACTTCTCAACCTTGATTGCTAAGAATGATGGAGCCTTTCTTTACAAGGGGTTGATCACTGGTAGGTAGTAGCACTTTAAGTTTTATTGAGACCATTTGCCTTGATAAAACTTCCCTACTCCTGAATCAAAGTATTTGAAATTTTATACTTTAATTTTATATTTAATGTTACATCCCTCTACCACTCATCTCTTAAATGCTAATACTTTTAAGATGAATGATGCAAAATTTACAACAAATGTTATTATGAAAAACATTTAGGTGATTCTGGAAGAAAAGAAAAATAAGGGAAGGGAAGGAGGGAGGAAAGAAGGAAGGGAGGGAGGAAAAAAGGGGAAAAGGCAAAAAGAGGGAGAGAGAGAAGGAGGAAGGGAGGGAGGCAGGCAGCTGAGTTGGACTCTGAAAAGCACGTCTCAGTCATTCCTGAGACTAGTTTTGACCATAGCACTTTCAATGCGGATACAGTGACAGTAATGCAAACAGCACCTGATTTTAATCAAATTATCTAGCGAGTTGCCACACAACAATTCTTAATCATCCTGTAACACAGCTGAAGTTAGTCTTATTGCTTCCAGGTTCCTATGTTTTTGCCTCTTCAACAAAAGCATCTAGGTTTGTAACAAATATTATTTTCTACTGTGTGCAAAACAAATGAAAAGAATAAGATGAAATCCATCTCCTAGGAGCTTGTCATTTATTCAGAAGCTAAACTCCATGAAGGCAGTGACTGTTTTGCTCACCACTGTATCCCCAGCACTTAGAATAACTCCAAGCATGTGGTAAATGGTCAAAACATGTGTATATGTCTTAAATGAAGGAATGAGTGAGTGAATGAATGAATGAATGAAGTAGAGATGAGAAACAACATTAGGGCTATAGAAATCTAAGGACAGGAAGAATGTTTGTATATAAAGAATCCAGTTCAATGTCTGTCAAATATAATTGTTCAATTAAATAGTAGCTGTTCATTTTTTAAAATGGAAACTAATATTATTGGAAAATTATTTGTGTTGGAAGTAGCAAACTTCCTGAGTCAACAAGCGAAGGTTGCTTTAAGGACTTCCCTGGCGGTCCAGTGGTTGACTTCACCTTCCAATGCAGGGGGTGCGGGTTCGATCCCCAGTCGGGGAGCTAAGATCCCACATGCCTCGCAGCCAAAAAATCAAAAACTAAAACAGAAGCAATATTGTAACAAATTCAATAAAGTCTTTAAAAATGGTCCACATCAGAAAATCTAAAAAAATTTAAAAAAAGAGAGAGAGAGAAGGTTGGTTTAGGATGAAAAAAGATTACCAAGGGAAAGCAATCTAAGTAGAGAAAAATCATATGGGGAACCAAGAGGTCAAAAATGCATTGTACGTACTCTATGCAGGTAAGTGTTGCTATCATCTCTAAAATGATCACCGGTCAGGGCTTCCCTCGTGGCGCAGTGGTTGAGAGTCCGCCTGCTGATGCTGGGGACTATGGGTTCGTTCCCCGGTCCGAGAAGGTCACACATGCCGTGGAGCGGCTGCTCCCGTGAGCTATGGCCGCTGAGCCTGCGCGTCCGGAGCCTGTTGCTCCGCAACGGGAGAGGCCACAACAGTGAGAGGCCCGCGTACCGCAAAAAAACAAAAACAAAAACGGTAAAATGATCACTGGTCAGCCCATCTGCAATACTGGAAGTTTTTATGAAATGCCATTTTTAAGATGATATGGAATCTTTAGCTAATAAAAGCCACAGATACTGAAAATAGGCCAATCCTTATAGATTCATTAATTATTTACATGTGCCTTTGGAAACTATTTAAGCAAGAGTGGCCCCAGCTTTGAAAGATTAGAAGGAGTAGTTTGTGCTGACTTGCGGCAGTCTTTTCTTCACAGTTTTGAGAGTAATCAACCAAGATGGTGCCAATTTATTAAAAAAGAGAGCCAGAAAACCAACTTTAGTGCACCAGGGTACAGGCTCTGCGAACTGGTTCTCCGGTAGGAATCCCAGTGATTATCACAGGAAATGGAAAATTGCAAGCATGCGATATATTGTAATAAATCAAGGAGCGGCCTGCTTTCCTTTACACAGGCAGAAATTGAAGCCTAGAGAACTTATGCGACTAGCTTAGAGGCACAGAGCTTGTTAGTGGCAATATTAGGCCAACACTTCTGATTCTTGGCTCAGTGTTTCATCTGTTTCCCTTTGTTTATTTTAGCTTCTAGTGATTCCATTAAGGGAACTGGACCCACTATAGGCTGCTCTCTAGACATTTTCCTGATTTGAGTCTTTAGCCACGAGACATACATCTCTATTCTTGTTTCTAGTGAGAGATGAACTGGCATCCGTGTGCTCATTTCTGAGGAGGAAATCATTTTGAGTTGAAACACAGCCAGACTGAGGAAGTCCTGCTGAGTCTGAAGGAAGTTCACTCATCCTTCGCAAATGTTCTGGAAGGAAGAAAAAATAATTCTTGTCTTTGCAGTTTTAGCTAGCAAATATCGGGCAACAATCCATTGGATTATTTCCTATGCACCTGTATGTAAATAATCCGAATGGAACTGATTAACATTTAAATTCTAAGTTACTGAAGTATCCAAGGGGAAATTGATTAGATTGACTTGATTTGGTGCCAATATGGGAAATGCCTTAATGTTTTAAACAAATCAAGGCAGCAATCTGTAATGATTTTGAAACATCATACTTTTAAAAATCCTCATTTTGAAAGCTATAAGAAACTAACAGTCTCAGTTTGTTTTCCTTCTCCTTAGTATCAAATAAATTTTATGTTTATTTTCACAGACATGGAGATACTAGATGGGTCACTGTCGTGTCCCTCTAGTGGATTATCTCTAACCCAAATGGCTTTTTTTTTGTTGTTTGCAGAAACCAAATGCCTTTGGGGGCTTAATGTGCTTGGAAAATATGTAAATGATGGCTTTCCCCTGTCAATCTGGGAGTTACAATTCAGTAAGCCCTTCATCCACATCATCTGTAGCGTAATAGCATTTTAATTTAGAATGAACCTTTTTGCTTAGCTCATATGTATCTTGCACATTTTAAGAGAAACTATTTACAGAGAAGTACAAAAGTCCCTAGAGACGCAACATCTCATTTTCAATTCTGTTGGCAGGAATACTAATTACATTATCACATATTCAGCAGCATTCAGCAAAATTATTTATTCACTCATCCTTAAGACCCAAGGTGCCCACCAGGTCAGTTTCAATAAGCAGTACCTTGAGAAGCTCTGCTGATGATACACACAGATAATTAGGTGTAGAGTTGTGAGAAAAATCTCACCCCCAAAAGCTCAGCCTTGGAGATTTGCCTGCTTCTTATTTCTTCGAGTGAAAGAGAAAATCCAGTTGTTGCTAGAAATGAGGAAACATTTATCACCCAACTCTCTCATCTCCACAGGTCTGGTTTCGTAATTGAAGTTTGATTTTAGTTCTTAGAATAGCAAGTGAAGTTGCTGACAGTTAATGTGGAAGTCAGGGTGAATGGTCTTCTAAGAAGATTGTCTTCAGTATGGTAAAAATACTCAGAATTTGGAACAATTTTGCTCCTCAGATGATTTTGAAAGTAAATATTTGTTTGTTTAATTCCACGAACCTTTGAAATCTTTAATAATCATTGTTTAACAACAATGGCTTATACTGTAGACCATCTTTTAGTAATCTTGCTCCATTGAGATGTAAAAGGAACTAGAGGAATGTAAATATGCATATTTTATTATATATGTCAGATATTTCCTAGTAGTAACAACTCAAAGGTCTAGAAAATTTGAATACCTGACAATGACTAGAGCTTGGAAGAAGATAGGCCTGTAACATACAAACAATGTGATCCCAGAAGTTGCCCAATTTCAGAAACTAATGATAGTTTTGTTATTAAGCCAGATTTGCAGCAATGAAAACTGCTTTCTTGTCTACCTCACTCAAAAGGTGCAGAAAAAGTAAGGTTATCGTAAGACCACAGAGTAAATTCCTGGTGGGATCTTTAGAGTTTGTTTTTGAATCAGGTGTGGATTTTCTACCTTTTTGTCTCAGGGATTTGTAAGTGACCTTGGACTGCAACATCTGGGCTAGATCCCATCCCATCCTGTGTCCAAGTATACCTTCCCTTTAATATAGGAAAATTCTATTTTCCCTCCCTACCGTAAAGCTTAACAGAAATTCAGATGTAGGAGAGGAGTTTCATTCTCAAGGCA